>NW_007257527.1:146457-269176 GCF_000164805.1 Carlito syrichta | reverse complement strand
CAATTATTTTCAGGCATCGTATGACAGAATTCACTGGGTAAGGTCCTTTAAATATGGGAAATACACTTACTCACCCCGGGTTTCTGTCTGGAGGCACCATCTAGATAGAAGCAATGGGCCTCAAAAAAAGAGCAGTGGTCTTGCTGTGCAGAGAAAACAGAAATTAGAGTTGAAGGATGTAGAAGAAAATAGATGAAGAGGGAGAGGAGACAGAAGGTGGCAAAGGAGGAGAAAAAGGAGGAGAAGAGGAAAACAGAGAAGGAGAAGGGAGAGGAAGAAAATGGAGGGAGGGGAAGGAAAAAAGAAGGAAATGAAAAGATTCATCTTTGGAAAAAAAGAAAAATTATTTTTTATTATTACACAAGTGTGTACATAGAAAAGAGTAATGATCTTTATAATAAGTGAACAATTTATTCAATAAGGTACATCCCACCGGTAGTTAATGATTAAAAACAGGAATTTTCGTAAGGATCTTCGCAGCCCAGCTGGTAGAGGTTGTGGTGGTCGGGAGCAGCCACTGCACTTCAGTCTGGGTGACAGAGTGAGACTCCAACTCAAAAAAACAAAAAATACAAAAAAACCCCAAAAAAACAAAAACACAAGGCTGTGTGATCCTCCTCTGGTCTGGGGTGTTTGAATGTATGTTATATATGAAAATAAATTCACCACAGACCACACATGAAGATATAGTCACCTATGAAATGTCAACTGTGAAACCATTGTCACATGATTCCTGGCAGATGAGGACTTATGCCTTGGGTTTGGTATATACTGTCATTTTTCAGTCATTCATATATTACAGGAATTTTCTTGAGAGAATGTGACCAAGCAACTTTTCAGTCATGACTTCCAGAGATGGAAAGCAAAGCATATGGTATTTCAGCATGGTGAGATAAGTTGAGAGATGTCTATGGAGCAGTGATGACAAAAACATAGATTACACACCTCAGTATTTATACTATTTCTTGCCACTATTCTATCTGAGGTAAAATTTCACTCTGTGTCACTCTGGACTCAAAATGTTTGCATTTCCGAGACACATGACATAAAAAATTCAGGACTCCCTGTATTCCCAGAGCCAATCTATGGCTCTGAAGGAACATAAATTTATAACTTGACCCTGAGAACAGAATGAAAGTCAGTCAAAGAAGGTTAACTTAATATGATCCACGTGTCATAGCATATTCAATTCCTTCTCAACGATTTTCATTTTCAGCCTGTTAATTTGCAGGGGAACTAGTTGCATATGTTTACAATGTTATGCCCCTTTTGGTTTTATTAAGGCTACCCCCTTCAGACACCAAGGCAGACTCGATAATTCTCAAATCCCAAGATAGAATGAACAAGTTTGGCTTCAATCTGTGGCTAACCTTTCTTATTTTAGAGACTTTTATAATCTTACCTTGAAGTCCATATTTTTGCTCTACACAGTGACCCTGAGAACCTCCTACTCCATGGAGAGCTGAGGTGTCCCCTCCTCAGCTCCTTTCTTGCTCTGTGACAGCTCAGAGCATTGTACCAATGACAGTTTCATTGGCCAAATCAGATCCATGTATGCAAAACACAACATATGTATCTTTTGGCTTTCTTCAAAGATTATACAGGTATCATTTCTTAGAAGCAGCAGAATGGGAAGAAAATTGGGGGTGACACATGGGAAAAGGGAGAGGAAGGAGGGACTTGGAAAGCTGCATGGGAGAAGAGCAAGGACACAGACGTGGAGAGTATGGCCAGTGGGATGGGGTGTGTGGTAGAGAAAGAAAGAGGCAGGATGTCAAAAGTCAGGAAAATGGGGAGGGCAGGAGGGCCGTGTTGTGTTCTTAAGGGCTGTGAGTGATAGAAGAGAAAACAACACAAACATTTTCAGTCATTCCTTCTCTCAAGAGAAGAGTATGTTTCTCAGATTATATTAATTGCTGCCCCATCTCAGCTGAGTTCAGACACAGTTGTCTTTAGAATATGTCCAGGAACTTTCTGGATAAAGAAAACTGTAGTCAACTTTCCATCAGGGCAGCCTCTTTCTCTGACAGGTGAGGATATAAGTACCTGTGTACCCACACTTTCTAAACAATTTAAGGGTCATGCGATGCAGTGAGAACAATCAGATGTGCCCCCCAAAACATCCCTCAATGATAGATTTGGTACACTGGCTTCAGATTACAATGGCTAATGTTTACTGAGCTCTGAGAACCAGGTACTATGCTTCCTTCTTCACAGAAATGAGCTTACATAATCCACAGAACCTAAGTAAGATGTACAATTTCACAGAACTTCAATCTACAGATCAGTAAGCAGAGGCTTACAGAGGTGGAATAACATCTCCTAGTTAGTAAGTGTTGGAATTAGATTTTTGTATCTTAAAATGTAAATTCAATAAAGAGTACATATTTAACTGATTTCTGTCTAAGCTCTACACCAGCATTAAAAATGAAGATATAGTCAACTAATGCTTGACAACTTTGAAATCAAATTGGTCATCTGTTCATTATTTGAAAGAGGTCAGATTCTAATTACTCCATGATCTTGCCTCCATTGAGTTGTTTACAACTAAATGATTCCAGTGGCTTTTCTTACCCTTCTTGATCAGAGTACAAGCTATTTTTTAGAAGTCATTGGATAATTTTTAAAAGCAAAATGTCATCTCTAGCAAAGGCCTGTGTACAAAAGGGTCAACTGAGCTCCTACTTACTGGCCTACTTCATCAACTCCCTCTTTTTTATAATGTGTCTAATGCAATAATCTAAGAACAATTGAAAATTCAACTCCATTCTTCCTTGTAGAAATGTCCCCTTTCTCATTCTGTTTTGTGAAGTCTGGCTGGGTATAGCTCTCCCACTGAACTCAGGAGGCTTAATGCTTGGATCATTCTAATTGGTATGGAGTAAGGTTAAGAACTCACTGCTGCTAAAAAATAAAATTAAATTAAATTAAAAATAACTCATTGCTGGAAACTGCCAGAGGAGGGAGGTGGGATTGGCAGTAGTAGGAAACTGCCAGGGGAGGGGGTGCACACACCAAAAAAACTGACAGCTGACCACACATTAAATAAACAACAGGAATTTGGGTCTTATTTCAAAATGCCTGCCATATTCTCTCATGCTCGAACCTATGCATAGCACTTACACACTAAAAAAGTCCTGTGAGTGTTTTTAATCCATGGTGGTTGTGCAAACCCTTGAATTCAGTGGGAGAACTTCAATGGAGTGGGATGATATTAACCTGCATTTTGACTTTTTTGTGTGCCTGGTCCCTGCTGAAATGGGTTGCTAAATTACTCAAAATCTTATTAGGTTCTATTGTTGCTCCTGTTTATCAAGGCATTTTATATGCCTTGTGCTGAGTGCTGTTGATAGATCGGCTTTCTTTGGTTCTCATACCAGTACCGTGAGCTAAGAAACACTTTTTTCTGTATTTTGTAGATGAAACAACTAAGGCATACATGTCATAGTTACCATGGGGTGGGGGTGATATTTGAGCCATCAGGCTAACATTGGAGTCTACATCCTCACCTACTATGTGAGGTGAACTTCCCTTTGCAGGACCCCAGTTTAGTCACCTCATTATTTCTTTCAAGTCAACAGAGCTCTGGTATCTAGCCAAAATCTGAGCAACCCTGTACTTTGCAGCCAATAGATAGACCACATGTGCTTGAGGGTGTGGAAGGTAACATACAAAGTGGTATGTCACTCTGCCTTGATAAAGGGTGGTCACCTTTCCTAGGATGCCTCATCACAAAATCATAATCGGGTTGGTGAAATTGTAATACATTGACCTCAAAGAGTGACCTAATCCCAGTTTTTTTCTCTAAAGCAGAACAGCTGACACACAAAACAGGTTAGGTGAATTTTTCCTTAGGTTTGAAAAAACACTATGCTGTGATGCAAGAACACTGGATTGAGCAACATGGGATCAAGGTGTTAATCCCCACAAAGTATATTTGTCAGGATTCAATTCTGTTCATCTGTAATTGTAGCACCAAGGGACACATTCATTCATTTATTCAACATGAACTTATTATTAAATGCTTATTATAAACCAAGCCCCTATGCTAGATGTTGGAATATCAAGACTGAAAGAGATAATCACTCCCATCTAGAAACCAATAGTTTAGCTGGGGGAAGAAAGTTAAGTAAGTAGTTGTAATTCTGTGTGGTGAGTGCAGCCATGAAAATACACAGTGTTGTCTGTGTCGACACCTGGGAAAGGAATCTGGCCTAGATATGGTGGAGATACACAGGCAAAACATTCTGAAGAAGATGAATGAGAATGAACACAAGTCCTAGGAGAAGTAAAACAGGTTACCCAGATCAAGGGAGGCGGGAAGGAGTTGGGGGGGAAGGGAAGGGGTAAGGGCATTTCAAGAGGAGGGAGCCATAATGGGAAGCCTAGGAATGGGAAGGAGACTGTAGTTTATCTGCAGAACTTCAAGGATCTTGGAGCTACTAGACCTCCTTGAGTATGTGAGTTGTGAGTGTGCGCACTGGTGGACACACCTACTTGGGCTGGTGGTCAGGGAAGGGGCAGTGATCAGGACAAGTAAGGAGAGGGAGAACTATAGAACTATTCAGAGATCAGTGGGTTTAGAGCCTTGGATATCCATGAATATCCTGACCTGACAGCAATGAGGAACGTCAAAAGAGTTGTAAGGAAGTGGGTGGCATATTTTGGGTTTTGTTTTGTTTTTTGTTTGTTTTAGAGACAGGGTCTTACCCAGGCAGGAGTACAGTGGTGTGATCACAGCTCACTGTAGCCACAAATTCCTGAATTTAGGAGATCCTTCTGCCTCAACCTCAAAAGCACCACCATACCTGGCTAATTTTTAAATACATTTTTGGAGAGAAAGCATCTCACTCCGTTGCCCTTGCTAGTTTTAGACTCCTGGCCTCAAGTAATTCTCCTGCTTTGGCCTCCCAAGGTACTGGGATTACAGGTGTGAGTCTCCATTCCTGGCCTAAATCCATATTTTTAAAGGACCTTTTGGAGACTGTGTGGAAAATAATTTGTGGATGCAAACCTGTAGGCAAGCATATTGTATAGAAGGCTGGGGAACTGATTGAATCCAATGGTTCTTGAACTTGAGTGGTCAACAGGATCACCAAAAGGACTTATGAAAACACAAACTGCAGATCCAGTCCCAGAGTTTGAGTTAGTACAAGATCCCAAGTGATGCTGATGCTGCATGTCCAAGGACTACACCTTGAGAACCACTGAGGCAATATTGATTGTTAATTGTAAAATTCTGGGATTCTTTCTTAGAGACATGTAAGCCTTGCTTAAAAAGCAGTTTTGCTTTCATGAATCTATATTTTTGTAAGACACATTCATTCTATCCAAAAGCCTTTTGCAAAAAATGAACATGGGCCTGTTGACAAATGGATCAATTATTGTTGTCGTAGATCATTCTTATTTGTTTCAATTTTATTTTCTTCTATTTTCTCAACTTGAATTTTATTCGATATGCCAGAGAAAAATCTCATGGCACATCCAGTAATTTGCAGCAGGATTAAAAGGCTGAAATGTCACTGCAGTTGACTACAGCCTTTGTCTGGCTGAAATACAATAGACCAATTGAACACTATGATATTCGGACTCAAATTTTAAAAACAAAACCTTGTTAGGGGTATAGTCTTATCTGCTTTAAGGGAAGTTAAAAAAAACAAAAACAAAAAAACACTCCTCTTATTTTGAACCTGGAAAAAAAAAAGAGGTTATAACTGCAAATTACATACAAACTCAGTAATCACAAATTCTTTTTATCAAGTATCTAAGAAAGAACATTATATCAAACAGAAAACAATGCCTCTTCAGAAATAAAGGAACTCTGTTACTTTAGAACAAGGCCTGCATGTCCCTAAGTCTCAGTATAATTGAAACAAAAAAGTTTTATCTTATTTTTTCATTTAAAGGATAGCAAATTTGCAAAATGGTAAGCTGTTCTTTCTTAATGGTGGACTGTTCACATTCACACTGCCGATTATCTTGGCTGAACAGAGTCTGTTAGTGTTGAATTATATGCCATCCCATAGGAATGATGTGGTCAAAATAAACAGCCAACATGTAATGATTTACTGTGACTATCCCTTAGGAATTTACTTCCAGGGATTCTACATGGGTTCTCCTTCCTTCATCCATGAGGTACAACTTCAGCAATTCTTTGATCTCTTGGGTATCAGGTGTGTCTATTTCAGAAAGTCTCACCCTGCCCAGAGTGTCCCAGGTCCTGTTTATTAGTGTCACAGTTCCCTTGAAAATGTGAGGATGCCTCCACATTACTAAAATTTGTTATGTCATCTTAATAGAAGGTTAACTGCAACCAAAAAAACCAATAAAAGGGACTAATGAAGTTGATCCTATCAATTCAAACCTCCTCTCTCTGCTAACTAACTCAGTTTGTGAACCCACAGTCGGTTTCACTAGGAAGGATCACAGCATCCCAAGCAGTGGGCTGTGATTATAATTACAGGTGTGGTGCAGACTGCAGGAGCAGATGAGCTCATTAGAGACAAAGATTCGCTCTGCTGGATCATCTATCTTTACTAAAGAACAAAGAGCAGATGCATGAATACGTGAATTACCATGTAAACAAATTGAGCAACAACAGACATACAAGAGACAGCATGTTCCTTGGCCAGTACATACACTTCTCTGAAACCAGGAGTCTCTCTTTACCACTTTATCCCTTCCCTGTGACCTCCAGTTGGTGGGCAGGGGCTGACCCAGTAACAGAAATGAATTCTGTTATTCTTTGTCTTTCCCCATCCTCCCTCACCCCAGTCCTATTCTGCAACTATCATAAGAGGACAGCATAAGCAATGACCTATGTTAAGGTTATGATAAGGCATAAGAACAGTAAACTAAACTTTATTTAGGTCTTGGATACTTAAGTGATAGGCACTGATTTTATTCTCCTCTAAAATTTTTTTCTTTTAGTCCAACAGCGAATTAGGTTGAATTTTAGGCTAATGGGAGCAACATGCTTTACTTCTTGACTTTCAGCTTTTTATAAAGCGGTTGACAGGGTCAGGAGCCAATTCCCTGCTGGCAAAGTGATCCAAAAGAGCACTGCAATTATGCAAATGATCAAGAAAGAAAGGAAGAAAAAAGCAACAACAAAATATTCTGCTTGTCTACATTTAGGTGGGGCAATTGTACCCCTTTTCCCTATTTTCTATCTGTCTATGTTATCCAAGCTTGGTCCACCCCAAGAGGGCTGGATAATGAAGGACAGTGTTGATGGCCACACAGAGGTCTGGGTTCCAGCATGGCCCTTCAGAAGATCATGAAGTGGATTAGAAGTGCTTTCAGGCAAGCAAGACTTTAGCCTGTTACTGTGAAGTGCTAGGCTATTGAGGCCAGTGGAAAGGAAATACACAGATGCAAAAGGAAAAATAAGATTCAAAATGACAACAACAAAAAAATAGGCTGGGTGCTGTGTTTCAAATTTATAATTCCAGCATTTTGTGAAGCTGAGGTGGGAGGATCCCTTAAGCCCAGAAGTTCCAGGCTGCAGTAAGCTATAACTGTGTCACTGCACTACAGCCTGGGCAACAGAGGGAGACCTTTTCTTTAAAATAAAAATAAAATAAAATATATATTTTTAAATACAAAAAAATAAATCCTTAGGAAAAGTGCTCATTAATTCACGGCCTCAAGGAAACTCAGAAGTGAAAGGGGCTTTAACAACCATGTAAATTAACTTCTCCCTTCCTCAACCTTGATGTTTAATGGAATCTTATTCTAATTTAGAGATCAATGAAAACGAGGGGTTGGGACTTAGGCTCTTAAATGACTCTCCTCCTAAACCCCCACTTGTGAGAGTGAATTTTCTGGAAAAAATAACTTGGTTCTCACCTACATAAGCCTCTTATTGTTAATAGTCAGTCACTTGGAAAGAAACAGGGAATATGAAATAGACTTGACTGTTGTCTTTAGTGCTGATGGGTAATTAAGGGCAATCCTTACCTCCTGTGTACTTTGCTTTTATAATACTTTCTATGTAGCAATATTATAACCATAATGACCAAGGAAAAACTTCCCTTCACCCTCTGAAAGTTCATTGAAAATCAACTGACAAAGGCAGAATAATAGGAGAAAAACAAACAAATGTATTAACATGCACAGAAGAGACTCACAGAGTGATGAAACCATGCAACGGTGTACAGATGGCTATATACTCTTCTTTGTAGTGGAAAGGGAGATGGGGTAGTGTGAATGATTTTAGGGGAATAGTAAATGCTTTTTTAGAGGAATTCAATGGGCTTGAAGAACACGCAATGGCCTGGGATGAAGTCTGTTGGGCCCGCAGAGCAGACAATGGTTTGTAACTCAAAAAAAAAAGAAAAAGAAAAAGAAAGTCTGTCCAGGTTTGTTGACAGACTTCAACCTTTCTTCCTGAAATATGAGTTCAGTTAATGAAAATTTAGGGAAACGACCAGAGATTATTGTTTTCTTCTTTGGTGGGTCTAGACTTTAGGCAGATAAGAGAACTTCAGAGAACAACTTCATCCTGTGTCTTGGGAGCGACAAGAGGTCGGGGAAGGTCAGAGAGGGTTCTTCTCTTCAACATGTCACAGTGCCATATTTTAGGCTGTGGCTTTCTGAACTCCAACATGCCCCTTCCAGAAATATTTCCTTTTAATTACTGTTCATTCGTATCTAATTAATGTCTGCTAGGTGAAAAATTCCACCCAGATCTCAACTTATTGAATGTTTGATGGACCATCTGTTGCTGTGTCAGAACACCAGAATTTCTGTTTTATTTCCTACCCTGAATCCAAATGCTGTCTGCCTCAAGATATGCCCTGTCAGTTACACATGTGACACAGAGAAGGTTCCTCTGTCCTTTGTGGGAGGAACCACAGACCTGGCTTACAGGGTTTCTTGGCTCCTCTACGCTGCAGCATTCTGTCTCCCCATAATCTGTCCTCTCTTCTTTGCTCACTCCACAAGTGTGCCTGCAGAACTCCACAGGGTGACCACTTCTCAGAGCAACTTGGAGTCAAGTAAACAACTAAGAATGATAAACGTTTCAAAGAGGCCTGTCTCCGTCCTCTTTTGTAATGCAGAGGCTGGGGACATCACGCTATGCCTTGACATTCCCAGGAGCCATGATGCACGTGTGGTTCTGTTGCCCTGGACCACCTCACGTGACGCGCATGCCAATCTGGCTTTGTGCAGGCTTTCAGGCCCAAAGTCCCCAGTACCTTCTCTGTGTGGCCCGGGAGCAAACTGTAACCAGAAAGCCAGGCAGGAAAGTCCTGGGAAACAACAGAAGTCACTGTTGAAAGGAGCTTGTCTGTCAATGACTAATCTTCTAATAGCTTTCAAGGGGCTTGGTCCTCTCATTCACTGGTCTTTGTCCCACTCCCTGGAGTGGATAATGCTGCGATTCTTTGATTCTTTCCATTACAATGTCAAGGCCTTGCTTGCCACACTTACACACTGAACTTTCTTCTCTGCCTTATAGGTCTCCAGTTCCTTTGCAAACCAGTGTCTGCAAAGTAGTAAAGGGTATGAAATTTTCCATGCATTACTAACACAGAAATAAGATGACCGTATGTCTATTTCTATGCTTATTTTCAGAGGTTCCCCTCCAGATTCCTAAAGAAGAGCTAACCATCATTTTTTAAAGCTTTTCACTATTTTTAACAAATGCCACCCCAACCCTTTTGTCAGCAGTCACCCTCCAGGAAGAAAGTAGTTCTGTAACTAAAGCCAGATTTCTGTTGAAGGAAGTTATTTTTCTTTAAGACTTTGACTTACATGTAACAATAAAAGTATTTGAGGAAAGATGAAGGAATCTTACTTTGTCGGTCTTTGGGAGTTTTCTTTATAGTCTTTCCCCCAACCTTACTCCATTTTAGTGTATAAATATGTACTTCTAAACAATAGATCAGTTCTGTCTTATCTGCAATAGCTAATAGGGTACCATAAACATGACATGCAATTACCTTCATTACTGCCTTTATTACTGTTATGGTTAATGAGCCCAGTGTTTGATACTCTCATTTCTTACAACAACTGAGGTTAGGTACTGCTGTTATTATTCCACTTTAGAGATGAGGAAATGGAAGTAAGAAGAAGAACCACAGAGTTGACAGAGGGTTGGCTACAGGGGATGTTAAGATTTGAATCTAGTCAGATCATATTTCAGTGTGATGACTCGAGAAAAATTTCTCTCTTCCAAAGTATATCACAGGGTGAGAATTTTGTTAGCTTTCTTCTCAAACTCAACTCTTTCTTACTGTCATTTTTCTTCCTCCCCCACCAAATAGCTTGGATTTACCAGGAAGTGATATTTAAAAGAAGGGTTAGTTTTACCCTTCCCATCATAGCTAATAATGCCATCAGACTCAGTGTGAATACTTTGTCACACCTTTTGATTTGACACAGAGTGCTGTAATTATGCTATTTATACAACCATGGTGTCTGAGAGACTGGACCTGTTACCTAAGGCAGCAATCTGCATGGAAGCCACAGTCCCGCCCTTGGAGACTGAGTCACAGCTTGGTGGGAGAGGCAGGGATAGAGATGCTTCTGTGTTGAGTTCTGTATTCAACTAATTCCTCTTTTGATGTTTTCAAGGAAGCCAGGCCTACCCAGAAGGAGGAAGAGGTAAAGCCTCTTAGAAAAGGGCCACAGTCCCTGTGTCTATAAAAGATAAATCATGACACTTTTTCAAGTGGTTATCTAACTGATCTCTAAGCTGTATGGCAGAGGAAGAGGACATGAGTATCTTTGTTTAGGGGATAAGATCACTAAGGATCAATAAAGTTAAATCACCAGAATGCCATTACCAGAATGCCATAGTCTAAAGCCTCCCTTCTATCAATGATTTCTAAGCAGCAACATAAAAATATCTTACCACATTTTTGAAACCACAAGGTTGTTTTTCAGATAGAGTGAAGTTTTCGTGCTCAAAATCTAAATGTCTCAGTTTTAAATGGACAGTTACAATATTGTTGCAGGCATCCTCTTTGTTCAAGACATCTGCAGGTTTCCTTGTATTGAAAATTACCTTATACAAATATTCAATAATTGAACTGTTAAGAAGAGTCACCAAAGGTCTTGGTTTTTATTCTCATGGCTCCCTCTATTTTCAATGTGGAGTCATGCAGTATTTCCCAGTAAAGGTGTTTTTTGAAGAAAAAGAAAGACCTCCTTCAATGTTGTGAGTGTCTGTGCTGGTCTTTAATAACCGGCAGAGGTGGTTGATGGCACGAGGTCTTCAGGCACATACCTACCAAGGCCTGTAGGCTTTCATCATTACCTCATCCCACAGGATCTGTCATGTTTTATTGGCTTCTCTGGTTAGTCATTGTATGGTTTGGCACCATAGTGAAATTTCACATTTTTAAAACAACAGTGTGAACAAAGATCAGGTTTTTCTTTCTATTATGTGTTGTTCAATTTTCTCTGAGTGCTAAAAAAAAAAAAGCTTTATTCATTTAATGATACAGTCTCTCCTAGCTCAGTCTTTTGATCAAGGGTACTATATTCATGACCTGGATTTGAGGACTTTGTGGGTAGGGAAAGGTGTGACGGCACTTATGGGGAAATAAAACTTGGGCTAGTAGCTTGGAAGAGAAGGGACAGGGGTATTTGTTAAAGTAGAGGCAGATCATTGATTATAAGATTAGAATGATTTGGTAAGCTGTAGCTACTTGTTCCTGTATGATGTGTATGAGTGTGTGTGTGTGTGTGTGTGTGTGTGTGTGTGTGTGTATGTGTGTGTGTGTGCGCGTGCGCATGTGCGTGTGGTATGTATTGTGTTTAGTATGTAGGCTGTAGTGTGTAGGCTGTCGTACATCGGAAAGGGCAATGCATTCAGCATACTATAGGCCCTTAGTAAATGGTAGGAATCCCAACCTAGATTTTTTTTTAATATAGGATTTTCTTTTCCAGGGAGTCAGTCAAAGATATATTTTTTTCCTCCATCCTTAAGAAAGGATTATCAGGAAAAAAGCATCTCAGAGTAATTGTCCTTTGTTTTCTAGTTCTCTCTGACTTTGGGCAAGAACATTTATTTTAATTCATTTTATTTATTATTGCGATGTGGGGTACAAGTGAGATTAGCTACATATAGGCTGCACGCAGGTGAAGTCTGGGCTTCTAATGGGCCCTCACTTCCCCGGTAGTGGATCAGGTACACTTTGTGTTGTCACACACCTCCCTCCCTGCCTCTCTCCTTCCCTCCCTGCCTCTCTTCTCCCCCGCCCCACTTCCTCCCCTAGTAGTGCCCACCAACTGCTGATCCTGCCCTTGTGGCCCACTTATGAGTGAGAACAGGGCAAGAACATTTCAAATTCAATTTAAAAATTTTTAAATGTTTTAATTCAGCACCTACTATGTATCAACCAATGTATGAGACTCTGGAAATACAGAGAAAAATGTCCCCCGATTTTCCAAAACTTAACATCTTAGTACTAGAAAAGAAAGTTTGTTCTTACTATTCTAGATCATATTTACAATTTAAGCTTAAGTGTATAAATTTTAGTTTCAAACCTTTTGTTATGTGGACAAATTTTATAGCTTTCTACAAATGGAATTTGTGAGGTCTGAAGAATCCAGTGCTCCTGCTTCTTATTTTGTCAATAAACAACTACAGTTTTTGTGTCTAATTATCTCTTCTTAGTCAACTATTATTATTAATTAGTTTTTTATGGACTGTAAACAAAAATTAATGTGGCTTATTGTGAAACTTGTGTTTTATTTCCTGTGGTTTTTACCAAAGAAGCTCTGATACTAAGCATAAGAAGTTACCATCTTGCCAGGACACGGAAATGGCAAACTTGTTAAATCCCCAGGAAAGAGTCTTTGAAAACTTTTGCTAGAATCCAATATTTAATTGAGCTACTCTGGACCTCAGCTGCCATTGTCAGCTATGAAACTGGCAGCTCAGAGACCCAAGAGACATGTATCATCTATTTCAACTCAGTCAGATTTCCCAGAGTCCAAGAAGCAACTCATGTTTCCCAGCAGGTGAACCTGAAGGTTTTTCTCAGTTGCCTTGAAACTGTTGAGTAAAGAGATCTTGCTGATTTATATATAAACTATGATTTTCTAGAAATCTTGGCTAATTTCAAGCTCTACTGAGGTGTCTGAATGTCTGAACAGTAGTTAAGCATCCTCCTGTTGGGAAATATTAGGAAGGAGACTAGGACATGGGCTGAAATTTCATATCATAATTGGTAGAAGCTTAGGGAGGTGAGGGAAGTCCTTGAAGGTAGGTAGTTGATGTGTTAATGCTCATAGTTATGGTATTCTCATATGTTCATAGTGTGGGTCTTCTCTCAGTCTGAATTCATCCTCACCTCTCTATCTGGGATTGTTAATTGGCAGAACTTTTTCAAAATCAAAGGAGTGATCTAAGTACTACCACCTATTTCTAGAAACCATGAGGAAAATCTAACATTTCCAACTATATGCATTCTCTTCAGTTTGTTGATTGCATTCTGATTTGTCATTTAATTTGTCATGAATGGATTTCTGTATCCCCATTTGAACATTGTGCTTTAAAAAGTTTATGAATATACCAGGATCATGTCTAAAATGCAAGAAATTCTTAGGTTTACTTTTAAGTAATTATTCAAGGCATAAGAAATAAACAGAAGTAACAGATAAGCAGCAAAAATACATCTTATCTTCTGTGTAGATTTTGCCCTGATATTACCATCACAGTAAGAATTAAAGAGTTTGCCACCTGAAACTGGGCAGAGCTACTGAGCTAGCCAAAGTCAGTACACTACACCCAGGAGTGTTGCCAAAATGCTCTTGATTTCACCACCCCTGGGTGTTCACAGAGGAGGAATGATACAAAAATGTATGCAGCCAAGCAGTAATTGCTAGGTGGCATCTTCTGCTGGGAAATAAGATAATTAAGTAATTGCTTGCATTTCACATTGCCACTTACAGACACCATGCATGGCCTCTCTTTGGGAAATAACAACTCTTACACTGAACCAAGTCCATACTTTATAGCATAGAACTTTTTAGGGCCAGCATTGTTTAGCATTTGAAATTGTAGCTTGGATACATTTCAAAGGCATGCAGGCTAACTTGACTTTCCTTAGAGTCTGCCTAGCTAACCTGGACCCCTTCAGAAAGTGGTTACCCAGTCTGAATTTTTCATATCCTCATCTTCCCCCTCCTGCTTCCTTCTCCATTATGTTGCTTGTGTTCTTAGCATATTAGTGGTGCCAGCAGAAATGTTTGGCTGCAACTGTCAGGAAAAGTACAATCAGTTCAAATTGAAGGTCGTTAAGCATATAGATGAAAGATTTGGTGGGGGAAGGAATTATAGTTTTAAGTGAATTTTAAGAAAGCGTTTAGATTTTTATTAACCCATAATGTCTTTGATTTTATTAAGCAAAGAAAAATTGTATTTTTCTATGTTCCTCTCAAGTACAAATGTTTTCAAGTGAACCCCGATTTTTATAATCCATAAGCAAATGCCCTCACCCCCCCCCCAGTTTTTCTGTAGTACTTTTGCAGATTGACTCTTCTCCAAAGGAGTTTTCCTTCCCATTTGCTGCTCTGTCCTCACATCTGACTTCCTTCTCCATCACACTGATGTCATGGCTCTCCCAGGGTCTCTAATGCCCTATTAATAAATTCAATGAATGCTTTCAGTTTTCATCTTGCTAGGTCTCTGCCTCATCTAGTGCTATGAATCATTCTTTACTGCTGAAGATTTCTTTTCTCTTAGTATTCACAAAACTATACCCCTGTCGCTATAATCTCAAAGTAAAGTTTTACATTTCCACATCCATTTCCTGGTGGTCATTGTCACCTAGATAGTTCACTGGCCTCTCAAATGGAACCAAATGTGCTGAATTTCATTCTTCTTTCCTTGGCTCCGCTTAGAGTACAATAGTCCTCTTTTATCCACAGGGGACTACATTCTAAGATCTCCAGTAGATGTCTGAAGCCTCAGCTAGTACCAAACTCAATTGCCCTCAGTTGAAAGACATTTTTGTTCATGTCTTCCACCCACAAATTTAAAGCCTCTACTATCATAACTAAGTACTTATCATGCACTTTGGCTGTAACTTTTGCAGTTTGAGTTGCAATAGCAAAACTAACACAAATTTCTTTTTTCTGATTCCTAATTTCATAGGTAGAAGACGAATTCTTACCATTGATCTTAGCAACGTCAGCATATGATTATTTTTAAATTTTTCTTATAAAGTGTAGAACTCTCACCTTTTCACTTAAAGAAGCATGTTATGACATCCCTTTGGCATGTCTGCACTGCCAACGTCACTACTCTTGTGCTTTGGGACATTATTAAGTAAAATAAGGGTGACTTGAACACAAGCACTGTACTACCTCAACAGACAACCTTATAACCTGGATGGCTACTAGGATGGATAGTGTCTATGGTGTAGATATAAAGGGTAAAGGAATGATTCACGTCCCAGGTGGGATGGAGCAGGATGCTGTGAGATTTTATGATGTTACTCAGAAGGCATGCAATTTAAAGCTGATGATGAATTTTTTATTTCTGGAATTATGCATTTAATATTTTTGGGCATGGCTAGCTGTAGGTAACTGAAGCTACAGAAAAATAAACCACGAATAAGGAGGAACTACTGTATTCTCTTTCCTTCATTGACTGTATCAAACTCCTAGTTACTCAAACAAATCCAGAAGTTCATTTTACATCCCTTACATTATTAGTTGTCTAGATTGACTAGATTTGCTCTCCAAATCCATCTTGAATGAATCCCTTTTCTCAGTTCCTACCATCACAACCTTAGATCTGGTCTTTTTTTGTCTCTTGCTGGGATTAATGCAAAAGTTTTCTTTGTATTTATTGTTATTATTTTTTGAGACAAAGTCTCACTCTGTTGCTCAGACTAGGGTACAGTGGTATAATCATAGCTCCCTGAAGCCTCAAACTCCTGGTCTCAAGCAATTCTCCCACCTCAGTCTTCCAAGTAGCTGGAACTACAGGTGCATACCACCATACCTGAGTAATTTTTTTGTTGTTGTTGAAATAGGGTCTCACTCTGAAGCCCAGGTTGGTCTTAAATTCCTGGCCTCAAGTGATCCTCCCACCTTGGCCTTCCAAAGTGCTGGAATTACAGTTGTGAGGCACTATGCTCAGCCAAAGTAATACAAAAGTTTTCTAATTGCTCTTTCTTCCTCTAGCCTTTCCTCTAAAATCTATCTTCCATGACACTATCTGAAGGATCTAACAAAAATGCAAATTTGCATCCGTGCTTAAATGTCTTCAACAGCTCTTCATCATCTGTACTATCCTGTAGGATCACATTTAAAATTCTTACTATGAAAACAGGATTCTTCACAAACTGCATCCCACTCTTCTTTCTCATCACCCTCTGCTGTACTCCATATCCTCTGCTAAGCTTCCACATCAACTTGCTTATTGTTCTCTGTACATGCTGTTTTTCACTTGTAAGGCTTTTTTCATGTGGTCTTATCTCTGAATGGCCTTTTTCTCCCTAATTTACCAGTGGCTAACTCCTACTCAAATCCTTTAAAGCTTAGATTTGGTGTTACATCTGCCAAGAATTCTTCTCCAAAACCTTCCAAGTAAGATTACTCCTCCTTGGTGGTCCTAGAATACTATGTTCACAAATGTGATGGTGTTACAGCATTAAAAAATTTTAAATTTGTGTCCACCACTAAACTATAGGCTCTAAAATCAGACAGTGTCATATAAGTGTATTCCATATGGCTTCTGTAGTATATCACATACAACAGCCATTCAGTAAATGTTGGGTGACTACACAATAGTCAAGTGTTGATTGAATTTGACATGTACCTTACCTAAAATTCTTGGGTACCCGGGTCTGTTCGTTTATGATTTCTGGATCTTTCAGTTCTTAGGATTTATTTCCAAGCAGTATCTATTTAAGATTCCTTAACAATTACAGCTTTTTAAAAGAAACTTTATAATAGTTCTCATACGTTTTAACTCCTTCTCAAATAGTTAGGTTCTTCAAGGGCTTTGCTATTTTTATTATTATATATATATATATATATATATATTCCCTGCCAACATCCTTAAAACCCTTGTACAAAAGGAAAGCAACTTCAACACACACCTCTAATAACTCATTGACATGCCAAGTTCCTCCTGGGATAATAAGTTGCCAAGCACCAAAGCACGGTAACTTGTCATCCCCAGTGAATGAGAGGAAGAGGTGGTGTGAGAAGAACATCCTGTTGTGCAGAATCTCGGTAGCTAAGTGTTGTCATCTAACTTTTTTTTTCCTCGTGAGTTCCTCTGCTTAATCGTATACTGCTCCTGATACTGCATGGTTGACTTAGATCACTAAAAACCCAGCTGATGCAAAGAAGCTGGCAAAAAAGAAAACAGGACTATTTAAGTGAATTTCTTACTTCACAGTCCTAAGTGATTATAATAGCCCACAAAAGAGTACTGGGTTTCACAAGCACCATCTTCCCTTCCTGAAGGTCTTTGAAAGGCATAATAATGCCAAAATCATGGTGTTACAAGAAACTATTTATATTGAGGAAAGATGTATAGTTTAAGAACATCAAGCAGTATAGAAGGGAGTTCTCATTGACAACATTATTTACATTCTACAAAAGAGTTTTACTAGCTACTTGAGTATCTACTATGCATCAAGCAGATACTACTTGCTTTACATATGTTCTTTCACTTAATCTGTAAAATAAAACTGAAGTAATACTCCACTATTAATATGTGGAAACCAAGGCTCAGAAAAGATAAGTAATTTGCTTGAGATTATTACAGTTGGTAAGTACCTGAGATGAAAATGTCTCTACTTAAGTACTCCTTTTTCTTTTTTCTTCCCACCCCCAGCTTAAGTACTCTTAAACTCTTTGTTCTCTTTTTCTAAAATATAGCTTGTTTGATTTTAGACTGGGTAAAATGGCTCATGCCTGTAATCCCAGCACTTTGGGAGGCCAAGGCAGGAGAATTCCTTGATACCAGGAATTTCAACCAGCCTGGGAAACATAGTAATACCTATCTCTACAAAAGTAAAAATTGGCCAAGCATGGTGGCAAGTACCTGTAGTTCAGTTACTTGGTAGACTGAGGTGGAAGGATCTCTTGAGCCCAGAGATTCAATATTAGAATGAGTTACAATTGTGCCATTGCAACACAGTATCAAAAAAAATTTTTTTTAATTTTATTCTAACAGTACTTTGGAATATTTTTAGCTTCATCAGTAAACTGTACACTGAAAGTATTGAATGTGTCATTTCAAATTCTTGAGTGACATGTACATTTATTACTGTCAGAGTCTCAAATGTGAGACCTTGATAAATGTTAGTAATAATTGTGTTCATATTTGTTATGTATTTTAAGATACAAACAACAGTTGTGAGCACTTTTATTCACAAGGAAGGATGAGAAATAGCTCTTGCTTTCATGGGTCATATAACCTGTTTGAGTAGTCATTCCCTGTGTTTGAGACAGCTTAGCAAGATGATAGTGCTTATCTTTATGATTCTTCAGTTGAACTTGATTTTTATTCTATGAAATGAAAGGATTGGAAGTACTAACTTCATACTGCTTGCATACTCATGAAACATGATTTTATCAAACACATGAGAAAAATTATTTTTAAAAAGGATAGCATTGGGCTTTAAGACTATTTGAAACTTCTGTACTATTCAAAGTCTGCAGGAATCTTACTTCTTCAGAAATTCACTCTGAGGAAGCAAGTCTTGAATTAGGGAACAGATAATTGATAATTAGGAATTCCAATATGAAGTTTTCAAGTCCTTGAAATTATTCTAACAAAAAGAGATATATGCTTTTAATATAAAATCAAACTTCTTTTTCTTCCCTAATAAGGGCAGAGCTGATTTTCATTTTGTTTGAGAAAATAATTTAGTCATTTTATTTTAATAAAAACATCTAGCTAAATTCCTTCTTTGCCATTTTCTCAAGTTCATCTTAAGTACATAAGATGCTTTCCTAAAATGATAGATTAAAATGTGGTAAATTGTAGTGTACTGCATATTATAATCCTTTAAAATTAAGTTAGAGAAGATGAGAAATGAGTTTGTCTCTCTTTTACTTCAAAAAATAAAACAGATGTTCTTTATAATGGGGGTATACATTTTGAAGTTACACCATAGAGTTAAACTTCCCAGAAGTATGTCAAGATTATATTTTAGATTGCAAAGAAAATATTATATCAGCATAGTAGTTAGATCCAATCAACTGGGCAGATAAAATTTTATAGGATAGCTATTAACAAGTTGTATAATTCAAATACAACTTTCAAGTTCACTTAAACCTAGCTGTGCTGTGTAGAAAGACAAAGGAGACAGTGAGCTCTTAGCTGGGTTTCAAACCCATAAAGCTGGCTCTCAACAGCATGAGTCACTCAGAGATAAAGGCACCCAGTGATTTACTTGAATCCATTCGGGGGCCAGCCTGCGAAAGATTTGGGAAATTAGCAGTGTCCTCACTTTTTTGATGGTGTGGCTAAAGAAAGGCTAATTCATGAAAAGGAGAAACCCTTTTCATTTGACATTGGATTTCCTGCTAGCTCAAACACAAATGGCATTACTAATAACAACACAACGTGCTGGGAGGCTAGAAGGCTATTGTATGCCTTTAAGAATAGGCTACCATCATGAGCATAATAACTAAAGGGTGACCTGGGTAATTTTGAATCTATAAACAACCTCATTTGACAGACTATTCCTTCTTCCTTAAAAAGAGAGAGAGAGAGAGAGAGAGAGAGAGAGAGAGAGAACATCAATAAGAGTTCATTAATTTCCCAAGCAGCTGTGTTTTATAATGAACTTGACAGTTTCCATTTTCACCCCATGAATGATTTCTTGGCCTGCTTAGAATGTTTGATTCAGGTACATACAGATTCTTTGTGGAACATTCGAATGATGAAGTATGCTTACAGTTAGAAAGAACATTATCCACCATCTTTTCTCTTTGAACATGCTGACTGACTATATGAGTAATTGAGAAATTGGCAATACTTAGTCACACACTCACAATCATGACACTAAATGATGTTTGTGTCTCTCCTCAGTGATAGCACTCCCTCTTCTAAATTCAGGAAAGAGGTCAAGGCTCATTTCTGGTTTATCCAGGCCAACACAAGGTCTTCTTGCCAGTGGAGGAATGATGTAGAGTATATGCTAGATCCTTCATAGAGACTGAATGAAAGAAACAGGAAACACTTTCTGAATGCCAAGAAATTGTTGACCCCAGATTTCAGGAAAGGCCAGAAGGTGATCGATCATTTACTCTGACATGAATGCATGTTTTGTCAGGTTATATCTGTAGTAGCTTCAGTCATGCCTTGTGTCTTCTTTATTTTTTGTTTTTTAATTCAGAAAGCACCAATTTAGATTCAATAGCCATTCTTGCCCTTTAAGGTCACATCATGGCTGAAACTTGAATCTGTTTCATCCTTAAGGATAGCTCTCTGCTCTGTCTTCTGACTGCCAACCGTCACAACTTGGGCAGCATTTTTTACTTCTTCTCCTCAGTGTCCTCTACCCAATCAGATGATTTACAGGGAGTATGACTTCAATTCTGGGCTTGATTTCCCTCCTACCTGAAGTGTCTCTTTCCCTTTTTCTCTCTAATTGGCATAGTTTCCTGATACATGGATTGGAGATAAACTCATTTTACAACCTAGTTTCTGCTTCTGTGCTCATACCATTCCCAGTTTAATAATAAAACCTTTTTTGTTGTTGCTCTTAGCATAACTTGTAAATTACTTCCCAGAGCCGCCCTTACTAAATGTCTGTGACCTTATTGTCAAGAAAGGCTTGACAAGCAGAAGCTGTTGCCTGGGGCTGGAATGTCCCACTTCCTGTTCTTTCTCTGCATGCTGAAGCATTGTATCCAAACAAAAACTGAACTGGCTGCACATGTGACCCAGAGCTAGCCTGAAACGAAACTCAGGGAAGATGAAAAACTTTACACATTAACTCCTGGTTCTACTCCATCTACTTACAGTGCCTACTACTACAAAGAGGGCCTTTTAAAAAGAACCAAAATAAACAAATGGATGGTTCAAGCTGTGGACTAAGAAAAAACAAGCAAACAGCAGTTGTATATAGAGTCAGATTAATCGCTGCTGAGCTCTGACAAAATGGTAAGAAACAAAGACAATGGAGAAATTCTGCTTAAGTCAATGGCCCCACAGCCTTGCTGGACACTACTTGATCCTGATAGAGCATTTTAGTGTAAAGGAAATCTGTCTTTGGACCCCAATCAAAGGTGTCTGTGACCAGAAGATGCAGAAAAATGCTGTTTTCACTACAGAAATAACGTTACTACAGAATGGTCCCCCGTGACAAAAACCTGGGACTCATCTTGATGTTTTCCTGGTAGCCATGACTCCAGTTTTTCTATCAGTCATTCACTAAGACACAATGTAGGCCCTCCCAGAAGGGGCACAAAGTCAGATATTAAACTGAAGGCCAGCATTCTTTTCTTGAGGAGATGAATTAGGTCAGTCATAATATGAATGGAGACAGGAAATCACCAGCCAATCAGCAAGGTGGTTTCCCTTAAAGTGACAAATATAAGGGGAGAAACCCCAATTTTTATTTTATTTTATTTTATTTAAGATGTGGGATACAAGTAAGGATTAGGTACAAGTGAAGTTTGGGCCTCCCACTGGCCTTTACTTCCCCTAGTTTAGGATCAGGTTCCCCTGGTTTAGAATCAGGTACCCTTAGTGACGTTACATGCCCCCCCCACGCCCCTTGCAATGTTCTGCTACTGCTAATTAATGTTCAGGACCCACTTCTGAGTGAGAACATGTGGTATCAGTTCTTTGTTTCTATGATAGATCACTGAGTATACTGGAGTTACTCAAATTATTCTACAAAAAGGATACCTGTGCACACATGTTTATTGCAGTACTAGTCACAATAGCAAAAACATGAAAGCAACCGTGCTGCCCATCAAAAGTGTACTGGATAAAAACAGTGGTACGTATAGATGATGGACTATTACGTAGCCATAAAGAAGGAAACCTCAGTTTTTAAAGGGGAGATGCTTGCTGCCTGGGAGAGAGAAGAAGTTGGGAAGGAGAGAAGAAGTTGGAAAGTTGGCATGGCTCCACAAGGTGATAGTGAGCACCTGGTACCTGGTAGAAGACTGTGGGTGAGAGTTGAGAAGGCCAGACTCCAGAACTATAAATCCCCAGGGCTCTGGCCAGGCAGGTCATAAAAACTAATGGTTGCATGTGACACTTGTGAAGGGCGGCCTTTTTCCTAGGAACTCCCATGGCAGGCCTGTGCTCTGGCTCTAGTGGCAGTCATTGGAACAGTGGATCTTGCCTTGTCAGTGTTCTGAGTCATCCCCTAGGGCAGAAGTCCTCAACCCCTGGGCCACAGACCCTGTTAGGAACTAGGCCACACAACAGGAGGTAAGTGGAAACCCTCATCTATATTTACAGCTGCTCCCCATTGCTGGCATTATCGCCTGAGCTCTGCCTCCTGTCAGATCCTGGCAGCATTAGATTCTCACGGCAGTAGGAACCTTATTGTGATTGCGCATGAGAGGGATCTAGGTTGCAGCGCTCCTTCCTCCCCATCCCCCCCATCCCCTCACGCCCAGTCTGTGGAAAAATTGTCTTCCACAAAACCAGTTCCTGATGCCAAGAAGATTGGGGACCATTGCTTTAGGGCATAGGCAGCACTTCTCCTTTCTTAGGCCCAAGTCTCTCCTGAGAAGATCCTTAGAACTCAGCATTCACAAGACGTCTTGTGTCTAGTGAGCAGCAAAGCAGTGCCCAGCAGGACAAGCACAAAACAACCCAAATCTGCACTGCTTAACACCCAGACTTGAAAGAGCTGTAACTCACAAGGCCTGGCTGCTCTGGGGAGAAAACTACCAGGAAAGCCCCAAATTGCATTCTGGATAGGAAGCATTTCCCATTCCCCACCCTGAACATTTGCTTCCACAGAATAGGGTGCTACCTCGGCCCCTGTGGTTGAAACTGGAGTTTGCTATCAGTATGCATCACTTACTAACAATTCTGTAAGATCACATTCTCAAACCACCAACATCACTCCCTGTCAGGACTTTGACAGAGACCAAGCCAGACAATGTGCCTCTTGTGCTGGCTCCAGTATTTCCATAAGCATTAAGGAACCCCTGGATATACAATCAGGAAGGAATGGGAGCCTTGGATGAGGGATAGAAAGGATTTCCCTTGTAGGTGGAGGTCTTGAGTCACTGCATATCAAGGCAAAATTTGTTGTACATTGGGGTGATGAACTAACTGAGGGAGTCCTCAGGATGTGGAACTTTTAGTGCTAAGGCTGTGAGGATCCTGGGCAAACCAAGACAAATGAGTTACCCTGTTGTACACCAAACTGTAGAGGGAAGCTTTTCATTTTCTGTATATGCAATAAAACTTTAACTTGGATTCTGCTCATTTGCAACCTGATTCAAACAGGAGCTGAGAAACACATAATAAATTATTGTAATAAAAATATATGTAGCACACAATCAATAAAAGGAAAAGAAATTAAGTTTTCTGCAAATACACATGGATATAGATCTGTCAATTTAGCGTTGTTCTTATGTTTTAAAGTGCAGTTTAAGCCTTTCAACTGGAGAGTGCTATTTGAATAATAGAAATGATTAGAGGAAGTAGATAGTACATAACTGGAAACATTTTAGTATTCATTTTATTAACTGATCTTCATACCAACCCTAGGAATCTTACTTTCACTCATGTTTTGTGAATATGGCAAGTAAGCCTTAGGGAAGTTCAACGACTGACAAAAGGACCCACAACCTCAAACAACAGTGTTGGATCTTGAACATGGATCTGCTTGACTCCAGTTTGAGCTTTAAATTTTTTAGGCAATATACCATGCAGAGGGAATGGCATGTGTAAAGGCCCGCGGGTAGGTTAGCGAGAGCTTGACACACTCAAGGAACAAAAAACTTAGTAGAACATGATGAGAGATGAAGCTAGACAGTTCTGCAGGATCTAGAAGGCAGCATGCCATGAGGGACTTGTTAGAGTTTGGTTTCTAGAAGAAGAGAATGGGATATTGAAATGGGTAAGTAAAATGACCAAATTTGCATTTGGAAAAATGTATGCTGCTGGTTTTTAAAAGATTTATTTGAGGAGGTCAGGTAGGAAGCCATTGAGGATGTTCAAACAGTCCAAGATGGTGCTTAGACTAGGGTTGTGGTAGTAAGAGTGGAAAGAAGTGGATGGATCTGAGACATAAGCAGAAGGTAGAATCAAGGATTTGAATGGATATGGGGGGTGAGGGAGAAGGAGATGCTAATGATGACATTAGGCAGACAGAGATCCTAGAGGACCAGCAGGACAGCTAAGATGCTGATTTTTCAAAAGCATCACAACTCCACTTAACTTGGTAAATAAATACAGCCCACTTCTGCTGTAGTAGACAGTACCCATGAGTAGAAACTGAAAACCAACACCATCCACATTCATGCAGACCTATCTCTGAACATATTTTCAGGCAGTTAGCTGAAAATTAGCTCTTGGAATTAAAACCAAGTAGTTCTAGTGCTTGGACTAGGAAAGCATTATTTTGTTTTTAATTACCAGAATCTAAAAATTCTTTTGCATACCAAAAAATAAATTATTAAGTTTGGATCAAAGAAAAAAAAACCAAGCAAACTGGGGAGAACAAACAGTACAGAAACTATGAAAAGGGTGCTGACATTTTCCCCCCCTTTATAACATCTTGCTTTGGCCAGTAGAAGTGAATATGTATCTATCCATATTTTTTCAGTTATGAAATTTGTTCCTTTTCACTTTCATTGTAGTAAGTTGAATAGTGTCTCCCCAGAATTCAAGTCCACTTGGAACTCCACAACATGACTTTATTTGAAAACAGAGTTGTTACAGATGTAAAGTTAAGAATTTTGAGATGGAATCACCCTGAAATTAAGGTGGGCCCTAAATCCAATGACTGGTGTCCTTATAAGAAGAGTAGAAGATACAGAGATACATGAAGAATGTCATGTGAAGAAAAAGATAGAGATAGGAGTTATGCAGCCACAAGCCAAGAAAAGTCTAGGGCCACCTCGTGGGCTGGGTGAGACAAGGACACTTTCTTCCCTGCAGACTTCAAAGGGAACGTGTCCCTGCTAACACCTTCATTTCAGACTTCTGGCCTCCAGAACTACAAGGGAATACATTTCTGTTGTTTTAAGACACCAAGTTTGTGATAATTTGTTATGGCAGCCCTAAGAAACTAATACACCCACTAAATAAATGTTGAATAAATGATTTGCTATTGTCTGTGTATTGGTCCAACCCAGTTCCCTGGTTTCTGGCAAGAGCAATAGAGACTATGTGATCATTTTTTCACTGAGAAACACAGGCTGAAAGGAGATTCAAATGGGAAAGTGAGTTCAGACTTAGACATGTTGAGTTTCAGTTGTTTGTGCCATATCCAAGTGGAGGAGATGTTGAACTGCCCACTAGATATATTGTTCTGGATTTCAGAATCCAGGTTTAGGCTGAGTATACATGTTGAGGGTTGTTGTCTACATACAAGTGGTACATGAACCCCAGAAGTGACTGAGATTGCCTAGGAAGTGAGTGTGATGAAAGTGAAAAGAAAAACACTTCCAACCATTCCCCAAGCGTCCCATCATTTACACATTGGCTAGAGGAGGCAAAGATGCTAAGGGAGACAGGAGGCAATCACAGAGAAAGCAGAGAAAAGCCAGGGAAATGGGTGGCTCATCGGCCAGGAGAGAAGCCTATTTCAAGAACAAGAAATATTCTCCATGTTGAGTGCTGAAAAGATGTCAAACTGGCCATTGGTGTCAATAGTACCAAGGTCATTGGTGACTTCAGCAAGAGTAGTTTAGGCAGAGTGGACCTCAGATTGGAGCAAGTTGAGAAGTAGATACATATCTGAAATATTTTAATACATCTTGTAAAAGGAAGAAAGAAATTAGAGACAGCAAGCTTTGTGAAGTTTGGCTGCAAACTTTGTAAGATAAGAGAGTGGTGTGTGTGTGTGTGTGTGTGTGTGTGTGTGTGTGTGTGTGTGTATGTATGTTAAGGTGGAAATGACTTAGACATGCGTCAATGCTGTTGAAGGGAAAGTTGAGGGGGTAAAGAGTAAGAGAGGGTAAGTTTGAGGATTCAGTGAGGGGAGAATGGATATAATCAATGGTGCAAAGTTCTGCAGAAGGTGGTAGAGATAGGATTCACAAGACACATGTAGGAACTTGGCCTTGGAAAGGAGGAGGGACCCTTCCTCCACTGTGACAGAGACACTGCAAAATCCCGGATAGTTAAAAGTTCATACCTTTTATTTACACTACTTTATACTGAGACTTTCTTCTCTTCCAACAATTAATTAAAATAGGTAATATTTTAGGAGAATGATTTCTCTAAAATTTCAGGTCACATAACTTTATATGTGGATAAAGTGTCATTGCACAGTATTATTCTTAAAAAATAAAGGGTCTTACAATTATTTTTAGTTATTAATATCTTTAGAAAATGGTAAATATAGCCATAGAAATAAAATGTTTTGCTACTTTCTGAAGAGAAAAAAAATTGCAATGCTTTCCATAAGACAAATGGGTATATTCATGAAAAAATTGTTTTAAGGATTTCTTAATTGATTCAACCAAAGTTTTATTTTTATTTACTTATATTATTTCATTTTATTACTTTTTTCTTTTAGAGACGAGGTCTTGCTTTGTCACCCAGGCTGGAGTGGCGTGGCATGATCATAGTTTACTGTAGCCTCAAACTTCTGGGCTCAAGAGGTCCTCCCGCCTTAGCCTCCTGAGTAGCTGGGACTACAGGCACATACCACAACACTTGGCTAATGTTTTTTTTTTTATTATTTTTTAATTTTTTGCAGTGACAAGGTATTGCTATGTTGCCCAGGTTGATCTCGAACTGTTGACCTCAGGTGATTCTCCTGCCTCAACTTCCAATGTTCTGGGGTTAGAGGCCTGAAGTACCACACCTGGCCCTCAACCAAATTTTTTTAAAATGTAAGCTATCAGCCGGGCTCGGTGGCTCAGCCTGTAATCCTACGCCTTTGGGAGGCTGAGGTGAGTGGATTGCCTGAGCCCGCGGGTTCGAGACCCGCCTGGGCAGCGAGACCTCATCTCTACAAATAAATCAAAAAATCAGCTGGGCGTGGTAGCGCATGCCTGTAATTCCGGCTACTCGGAAGGCTGAGGCGGAAGGATCGCCGGAGCCCAGCAGGCGAGGCTGCGGTGGCCGGGAGCGGCCACTGCACTCCAGTCTGGGCGACAGAGTGAGACTCCAACTCAAAAAAAAAAAAAAAAATGTAAGCTATCTAATAATAGCATAACTGCCATTTTATGATTATCCTCAAAGTAAACCAAGTAATAGGGGAATGTGAGACATTACACACAGTGTAAAGCAAGTAGAATGATAGATAAGTGACTAGGTAGGTGGGCAGAGAATGAAACTACTTATCATCCATTCTATGGCCTCTGTTACCAGTTATAAGCTGAATACAGTACCTGGCTATTGATTTAACCTTTGAGTTTTCTGGCTCCTGGCATGTAAGAATTCTAATGTCATGCCTGAACAACACTGAATAATAAACCAGATACTACTCTGAAAATGTGTGTGGTCCCTTGCATACACTTTCTTTTTAATGAGCTGTTTTTCTTCTTAACTTAATCCTTTCAGTCCCTTATTAAATTCCTTATGGCATATTTGCCCTCAGGAATGGCAAGTACAAAGCATTTCCTTTTCTTCACCCCCACTCTGCCCATTTTCTTTGACATAGCAATTATTGTCCGATAATGATGTGATAGAAATAGCAGCAGTACTTGGAGATAAAAATGTAATTACTAATAAATGTTAAATCCCTATTTTAATCTAGTACTTTCATTTTGTTCATGTATTAGCCTTCTGATTATAACTAATATGCTGTTCTAGTCCCGTGTGTTACGTTTGGAAGTAAGGGAACGGGCATTGTATCACTGAAGTTAAGTAAATTTTGCCACACTTTATCTCTTGTTTTATAAATCACAGCAGATGCCATTATTCATTTCGGTAATTTATTCATAGGGCAATTATATGGCCGCTAATGCAAGAGTAATGAAGTAAAGTTTTTTTTAAAAAAAATCCAAGTAGTATTCATTTAAATATATTCTAGACTTTATCAGTCTTCTAATGATAATAAAATTGCTTTTCATTTACATTTTGAAAAGTAATATTCCTTCTGTGTATAGTTCTTTTCAGTGTTTGATTTTTAGTTGTGGACTTGTAATTCAAAATTTTTAAATGATCATGTAGACAATGTTGAGTTTCATTGTTGAAATAAGAGGGTTAAAAATGGTGATGCAGACATCATAAACTTAAATTTTCTGGATTGGCAAATTGGGTTCTTATAGGCCCTTAAAAATGTTTATGAAAAACAAACATTCTGGAATAAGAGTTCAGGCAACAAGGGTCTAGAGTTACATACAACTAACTGTAAGACCTATAGGAAATCATTTCATGTCTCCAAGATCCTGTTTTCCTAACCATTAAAATGAGAGTATCAGACTAAATGTTCCTTTTAATGTTCTTTCTAGCTCTAATATTCCCAGGACAACCACACTTTATAGGTCAGAAGATAATAACTATAAATAACGATTTATTTCTTCCAGAAAAAAGTATGTACAATAAATGCCTGTATTACAAAATATGGGAGGAGCATAGTATAATAAAAAGGGCATGGAGTGAATCTGATGAGGCTCAAATCCCAGCTTTACAATCCTTGTTCTTAAGCAATTTATGTAATGCTCTGGGTCAGTTTCCTCACCTCTAAGATGGGAATGATAGCTCCTCTTGACAGGGCTATGATAGCAAATAACTAAATAAATGCATAGAGCTTAGCATAGTGCCAGGCAAGGTAAGTGTTCAGTAGAGGCTAGTTATCATTTTTATTGCTTTTATCACAGAAGATTGCTTTGAAGTTAAAGGTGTCTAGTACAATTTGGGTGCTCAGCAGGTTATATATATTCCTGACTGCTTTTTAAATTTAAGTAAAAGTACCAAAAGTATGAGGGGAGATCCAAAAATACCTGGAATTCATTCATAAAAAATTGTGTATTTATCCTTACATGTTTAAACTTCAGTCACCTTCAAAGTACTCTCCGTTTGATGCAATGCACCTATTAAGTCAGTTTCTCCACTGCTCAAACAGTTTTGGGGCTTGTTGATTTTGATGCCTTTTAGTGCTTCTGCCATTTTTTGTTTTACCTCTTCCACAGCGGCAAAATGTTTCCCTTTAAGGACTTTTTTCATCAGGAGAAAGAATGACAACAAAAATGTCACTCAGGGCAAGATCAGGTGAATAGGGAGGATGAGGCATGGAGAGCATGTTGGTTTTGGTCAAAAACTACTGAATGTTCAGAGCGGTGTGGGCAAGTGCCCTTGTAAATCACCCATCATGAAATGGGCAAACACGTTGAAAGAATCTCAAAAAAAGTCACTGAAGTCAAATGCAGCCACTCACAATACTACTAGCTGGTACACTGATACTGATGGGTTCCTAGAACACTTACCTAGCCTGTACTACAAGGGGCCCACAGGATTTTTTTGGGGGGGTGAGTTCCTCCTCATATATGTATTAGAAGTCTAGGGATATAAGACTAACATTAAAAATGGTCAGAAGAATTCCAAAGTTATGAGAATGAGGCAAGAAGTTTCTCCATAAATTCAATAATCCCCTACTGGGTAAATGGGATAATGATGTTGACTCAAAGTGGAAATCCATTGTGGTTAGCATTAAGAAATACACTCACGTAGAAAACAAGCAAAGGGAATAGAAAGAGAAAATCAGTGATCTCAACAGCAAAAATCAGCCAGGTAGGTAGACTTATGGAGGGAAAGCAATGAAATGAGAATTATTTTTGTCCAGATATGAGCAAGATGTTGTACAGAGTTCATATTAATGAACCTTCTCTAAACTTTGACTTCCTCTGCATATTTTTTGACACAGGAGACACTGGATTTGTAATTAGCTCACTCTACTGTATTGTAGAAATGTGACTGTAGATGAGTCTCTTGCCCCTGGGAATCTGTTTTCTCCCATCTAGGAAAAGCATTGTAAAGAAAGAATGATGTAATAGAAGCTGTTCCTAGTAATCCATATTTCAAAAGATGCACTCCTTTATTTTCTAATTATAATTTTAGAGTTGAACCTTCCAATGGTCTATTTGCTTGAAATAAGCCTCTCTCAAAGTATTACCCTAGCTGTTTCTGAGAGGTCATCAGAAATCTTGTGATCTCTGGAAGAACCATTCCTATTTCTTTTGTTCTGACCTTTTTTCCATTTCACTGTTGATTCTATTGCCACTAACACTTACCAGGTAGCTCTTTGGGAAAATTGTACTCTACTGGTATTCCCTCTCTTAGAACTGGAGAAGGGTGCTAATTCAGACCTTTCTCCCACATGCTGCATTCCATGGGGTGGGGAATCTGCTGGGTCTACTTTCCACATTCCTAGACCATGTTCTGGGTATCCAGCACCCAAAATTCCTCCCCAGCCCCAAGGGACTTCAGGTTTCTTCTCTGGGCCCTTCATTCTGAGGTTAAAGCGTGCCAGTGTGTAACCCCGTGGGCTCAAGGCACAACCAAGGGTGACTATTTGCCATGGGAGGATCTTGGAAGTGTGGTCGTGGTCTGGGGCATCCACACATGGTAAACAAGATCCCTCCTCATATGGGACAGAGCAAGCATGAGAAGAGAAGGCTGTGGGTGATGATGGGCAGGGGAGACAGGAGGAAGCAGAGAATTTTAAATTTGAGCTGGCCTTTCGGTTATTATGAAGAGAAATTTGCCACAGTAGGAGGATGAGATATATTCTAGACAATTAGGTATCCTGAGTTATAATATTTAAATATTTGGGTGAAGGTGTGCGAGTCTCCTCTGTATTCCTGTCCAGGCCTGTGGATGTCTTAAAGGATTGTCTGAGGTGAAGTGACCAACACTGACACCTCATCCTCAGTGCTAGGGAGAATTTCACTCTTTCTAATTCCCCTTAGCACTGGTGCCACCAGTTTAATAAGACCTTGAAGACCTAGAAGTAACAGAAGTCTAATGCAGAACAACAACAACAATTATCCATGGCAGTTACTTTCAGGACGCACAGACTCAGTTGGACTACAGAGTCCCTGATTCATTTCCACAGCTTCTGGTATCATGGAGACCAGTTCAATCCCACAAACAGGAGTCTCTAGACACCTTCAAACTCTAAACCCAACTACTTATTGTTGTTCCTGTGGTTTTTGTTTTAAATGAAGTCATACATGTTTAATTGGTGCCAAAATGATTGTCAGTGGTACTACCTATTTCCTCCAGATGAGATGCCACTTCCACCCAGTCCCTACTTGTGTGCAGTGTGATGACTGCAGCCCAGGAGAGATCATTACAGTTGTTCCTCCTATTTCTGAACTCCTGATAGCTCTATCTTTAATTGCACATGTTTGAGCTACTAGCAGTTCAGTCTAGACAGTGGAGCAAAGGCCCTGTCATGGCCTCACCTGCAGTGGAACAAGGAAGAAGGATGAAACTGGTAGGTCCCCCATGTCATAGCCTGGCCTCAATTCCCAGACTCCTGTGAACAACTATTTGGACAAAAAGAGACAGAAATCTTCCAAGGACAAGGTTTTCCTGATCATGAAGCAGTCTAAATCAGGACTGGGGCAGAGGGAAATTACCTAAATCTCCAAGGGCAAAGTCCTGCTAATATTCCCAAGTATAGAATTAAATAGAACTCAACATATCAGTCTAAAGTAGCGGCCTTTGGGTCAAATTTTTATGATCCAGAGATTCTTGAAAATATGGGTCTCCATCTGTATCTAGTTCTGCAAGATTGAATAGGCTCACCGAAGTCAATTCCCCCCCAAAATAAAATGAGGTATAAAAGAGGTATAAACTATAAACCCTGCTTGGCAGTTATCAAACTTCAAAATTATTGAACTCAAATCTCTACAACACATAACAAAATATGTGTATTACTAAGGACATTTGTGTTTATTATTAATGTTAATATTTGTTCTATCCATATTATGCACAATTGTGAAGATTGAAAGAAGAAAAGGATGCCTTGCAGGAGTAATACAGCAGCACCACTAAATACCACAAAGCAAGGGCAACTCAGCGGCATCACTGTTGTACATGTGGGTTTCAAAAGCAGGTTACAAACCACAAAATAATAATCCAAAGTTTAGGTAATTCTGTTACCTTTCCCTTTTGTGTTGAGGCTAGCTGTTCTGGTGGACATATTTGAATTCAGTTCAATAATGTTTTCTTGAGTATCTTCTAAGTACAAGTTAGTGTGATAGATGTTGAAACTCGAATTATGTACCCTAGGCTCAAAGCAACATCGCTAACTGCTCAGCTGTGTTTAAACACATTCTAGAAACCCTATATTGAGCTCTGCTACTGCTGAAGACCAGGGGTTTCTTTTGTTTTTGTTTTTCATTTTCCTTCTTTTTTTTTTGAGTTGGAGTCTCACTCTGTCACCCAGACTAGAGTGCAGTGGCTGCTCCCGGCCACCGCAGCCTCGACCTGCTGAGCTCCAGTGATTCTTCCACCTCAGCCTTCCAAGTAGCCGGAATTACAGGCATGCACTTCCACGCCCAGCTGATTTTTTGATTTATTGTAGAGATGAGGTCTTGCTGCCCAGGCGGGTCTCGAACCCGCGGGCTCAGGCAATCCACTCACCTCAGCCTCCCAAAGGTGCGGGATTACAGGCTGAGCCACCGAGCCCGGCTCCATTTTCCTTCTTAATCATTTTAAATAACCAGGGAGAAGGAATGTCAGGATCTCCCGTCATCTAACAAATGAATTTTTTGTTCTGCTTTGTTGACATAAATGCCTCATGGAAGATACAGCTATAATGATAAAGACCGAATTCTAGAATCAGTAGACCTGTTTCAAACTCTTAAAGGTTGAGTTATTTAACATCAATTCAGACTTTGAGTATATGTCAAATGGAATTAAGAATAGTACCTATCTCATGGGAAGATTGTGAGGATTAAGATAATGGTTATAAAGCATTTAGCATAGTAAAGCCTCAAATATTAATCATTTAAAATAGTAATTATATTATTTCTGAACTAGGTGCTAAAGAGGATACACAGATCGTAAAATGAAACCCTCTTGTCAGGTATAGACTCCTTCTACATGGAGTAAACTGGACATCAACAATTTCCCATAAGAGACATGGAGAAACTCTTTGTCATTCAGAATCCCATCTATGCAAAATATATCTGAAAGTTGGGAAATGAAATATGAGCCAGTACAGCCAAATTAGAAACTACAAAGTGCATGTATGCCTTGTACAAGTAATAGGTGCAAAATAGTAGATCAAGAGTAATTGACAACAGCAGATTTTTCTTGCAGTAATCTACAATAGCAATCACGATTTTCTCACGTAGCTTTATTGACCTTTCACAGGGAGATTCACATTATGCTCATGTGCAGTGGGCAAAGCTTTTCCAATTTGGTTCTATTCTAGATGTTACATTCCAGAAGTTCACTCCTGCTGTCAGCAAGTAGGACGCACACACAGAGATATACAGATTTCAAGGCCATACAGAGTAGCCATTCCCAGACAACAGTCATTCCTCACCCACATTCAGTAAAGAACACGGCAGGAAAGCAAACTTCTTCCTGATAAGACAGCTTTTAAAATCTAACACTGAGCTGTTGTATCCTCAAAGATAAAGAATGTTCTTCTGAAAAGTAGCAATAAGGGACAGGATAGAAGGAACTAACATGAGATAATTTACATAAAGAGTTCAAAAGAGCTCTGCAAATGTGGCAAGTTCTTAGGGATAGTTAGTTTTTATTATTATTTTTCCAGGAAAAGAGCAACTTGGACACACAAAGAAGTAACAGTGGAACCTGGACAGCTGAAGAATATGTAGAACAATTAGAAATTTAGACCCAAAAAGCACCAAAGAATTGGGTCTTATTTGTCCAAAATAACTAATTCCTTAGTAGAAAAGGAAGCTCATAATCCTCTTGAAGATTATCTGTAGTTGATTTCATATTTAGGTTAACTCTATAGTAATCTGCATACATAATTATTCCTTGGTTTTAAATTTGTCAACTTTATGAAGTTCCAATCTAAAGCCCTTCCAGGTGTTATTACACCTGGCATTATCTGGAACCACTATAGCTCTTAAAGTCGTAGGGCCCACCCAGAGTGGGCAGATCAGATAAGCATATCCTTCACAGTAAGCTGCCTTAAGATGTTTGTTGGGGCATGCTGTGATATCAGCCAGATATTTAACTCAAAGATGAGACAGCTTTACTCAAAGTCCTAAATAGACTCTTTTTCCCCCCTAATTCAATAACAAACATTTGTTGAATTTCAAATATTGAGCGCATTATGAAAATGTGTGTGTCCAGCCAGAGCAAGGCAAATGGCATACTTATAAACAAAATGACAAATGTATTCGAGGAGCAGGGAACTGCCTCAAGCCTCTGAACTAAGCTGCACTTTGATTTCTCTGTAAGATGAAAAAGAAAACAAACAAACAAACAGAAAAACTGCCTATTAGGGGCAGTTTTATTTTTCTGGTTTTGAATATATAATCCTTAGGCTTGTAAGTTACTCTGTAGAAGGGGAGGATGTCGCTTTCCAGTTCTATATCATTTGATCCAACTGAACATTTGAAAGCATGCTCATACACATTCTCTGCTAGCACACTTATTTTGAAGACATTTTATAAAAGTTAATGACTCACAGGGCAATCTGTGAGCTATAAATACAATGGCAACCTATGCAGGTGGTTACTGTGTGTCACAGACTATGCCTGCTGCATATGTTTTTTCTAATTAGTCATACATCCTGAAGCAGTTGAGGATGTCTGTGGTGAGAAATATGAATTATACTAGGATTGCTTTTAGCCTGACCTATGGTGAACTGGAATGAGTAAAATGCTCCCTGGAGAGAAAATTGCTCACTGTATAAGGTAGGCGTACCCCCTTCTTTCAAGGTAACAGGATACATTTGACAGCAAGGAAAAGGGAGTTTATCAAATACATCCTGAGAAAGACCCTTTGGTGGTTTGTTGTTTTTTAAGCTCAATCTCTTGACTTCTAAGCTCTAGCCCATAGAAAAAAAAGTATAGTCCCAAAGCTGAAATTGGTCAAGAACTGTATTCTGTTCATGAAGTATTCCCAGTGAAGAAATGGAAATAAGTTTAACTTCGGTTATAGTAAGCAGTATAAGAAGATTTTCAGATAAACTATAAAGCCATAGAATTGTATTTAATTTGCTATGATAAAATGTAATTACTCTTAGACAAAACAGGTTATTTCTAATTAGAGAGACATGAAAAAATTAAAACAGCAAATTAGCAAAGGAAACTGATCTTCAGATAATAAAAGTGAGAGAGAGAGGCCTTATATGTTGAATTTAAGCAGTGATCTGGAAAGTTTACTAACAACAAAACAAGGAAATTTTAGTGTGTCATGGTAGGAGGAAAAATTGACAAAGAAAAGAATACTGTGTTAATGAGCCTTTGGTCAGTGTCTGAGACTCCAGAGGAGAGTAAAAAATAAAATGGAAGCGTTTGGAGGAAATCTAGGTTACCTGCAATCACCCTACTCTACAACAGATGAGGAAACTGAGGTCTCACATAACAAAATCACTGATCTAATGACACAAAACAAAGCAAGTCAATGTTATTCCAAAGGTATATGTTGGCCCTGTCCTTTGTTGTTAGATAACGTATAATATGTGTAGTGTAGTAGGTACTGTATTCCTACTTGCATGTGAAAGAAGGAAGTTTCTAAAAAAATAACTTGCTAAATATACATAATTCATTTAAAATAAATTCCTTCTACCAGTAGTGTCAAAATTAGTAGTGTATGGGGAATTTTGTCTATGTAATCCAAAGCAGCAAATTTTAGAAATTTTTCCTGGAAAAGAATATCCAATATTTAAATTATAAAATGATACAATATTGACATACAGCTTTAACAATCAGTAAATTATCTAAGGTATTTTTAAATGGAAAACCAAATAGATGGCAAACAAGCATATGAAAAGATGTTCAAAATAATCAGTCATCGGGAAATTAAAAATTAAGACAATAATAAGACTCTACAACACACCAATTAGAATAACTAAAATCTAAAAAAAAAGAAAAGATATTAATCAATTGGTGGTGAGGATGTGGAAAAAGGATCTCTTACTGATTGCTGGTAGGAATGAAAAACGGTTCCGCTATTTTGGAAAGCAGTTAGGTAGTTCCTTACAAAGCTAAACATAGTCTTACCACATGATCCTGCAATTGAGCTCCTAGGTATCTACCCAATCAATCTGAAAACTTATGTCCACCCAGAAATCTGCATGCAAATGTTTAGAGCAGCTTTATTCATAATTGCCTCAAATTGGAAGCAACAAGATCTTTTTCAATAGGTGAATTAATTAAAAATAAAAATAAAAACCTGTAGTGTATCCATACAATGGAGTACCATTCAGTAATAAAAATGAACAAAAATCAAGCAATGAAAAGACAAGCATGAATCTGAAATGCGTATTACCATGTCAAAGAAGTCCATTGGAAAGACTGTATGATACTGTATGATACTAATGATGTTACATTCTGGAAAGGCAAAACTAGAGATGGTGAAACAATTTGTGATTACCAGGGGTTCAGGGGAGGAAAGGGAGCATAGAACAGGTGGAGCACAGGGAAGATTTTAGAGTGGTGAAACTATTCTGTATGATACTGTAATTATGGGCACATGTCACTATACATTTGTCAAAATTCATAGAAATTTAAAGTACAAAGAGTAAGCCTTAATGTATACAAATTAAAGAAAAATCATTTTGGAGGTTGGGGGATCCCAGGATGAGATGTATAATGTGACAAAAGATAGTAACTGTATTATAAATGTGTGAAGACAGTGAGGGGGGAAATTACTGACCTAAGTAACTTTGGAAATGAGTGGACTATATGACTACCAAAAGGCAAAAGAAATTATATAAGGACCACACACTCAGTAATGTTGCTTCCAACAGGGGTCCAGGTTTTAATACCATTATGCATATATGCTGAAATTTAACAATTAAGTAAATGAATGCTGAGTAGTAGAAGTAAAGTTTCTCACTGTTGAGATGAGAGATTACAAATCAGCAAGGGGAAGAGGCCAGAATAACCATGAGATAATGGATTAGAGTTGACAATATCAACATGAACTCATGTTTAACTTAATATGGATAAAGGTAGTTACAGATGGAAATAAGGAGAGATATGTGTACATGCATGGGCTAGTATTCACAGTTATCTTGCTGTTCTGTCAGCTGAGAGGGTCAACACTCTTGTAGCATGGACACTAAGCACTCAGGTCTTGGTGTCTCAAGCCATTTTCTAGCAAAAGGAATGAAGGTTTCTTGGAGAAATGTCTGATTCTAAGACTAGAGCAATAAATATACAAGATAAGGTTAGCTCATCTTGTAGTGGCAGAAAGTAAGAAAATGCTCAGAAAAAGTAAAGAAATAAAGTAAAACACAATAATAGGGGCAACTCAAGGGGATCCAGGAGCCAACTGAAAGAACTCCTGATGGTGCAAACTGGAACAATTTGAGTCACCAAAATAAAGTAGCATTGGATTATAATCCAAAGTACAAAATAAATTACCTATGAATGCATTCCAATATAAGTAAATTATTGAAAAAATAAATAAGGGAGACCATTCTAAATAATTTAGGTAGATACTCTGTCCTCAAGAAGGTAGGGCATAATTCACCAGTCCTTAAGCGTGGACTGTGCAAAAGGACTTCCTTCTCATAAAAGAAAGAGCGGGAAGGAGAACAACTTTGTAGTGGAGACACCTGACGAACACGCCTTAGCCAGGCGATCAAGATTAACACCAACAGTGATATCAATACATTATCATATTGATAGCATATACCCTTAATAAATGTGAACAAAAATTACAATTTACCTCTGTAGTCTTCCTCCCCAGATTACATAACCCCAGTTTAATCATGAGAAAAACAGCAGTCAAATTCTAATTGAAGGATATTCTACAAACCTTCTTCCCCGTCCTTCTCAAGATTGTAAATGTTATTAAAAGAAAGGTAACTCCAAGAAACTGTCACAGCCAAGAAGAGTCTAAGGAGACATAATAACTAAATGCAGTGTGGTATCTTGGGTGGGATCCTGAGAAAGAAAAATGACATTAGGTAAAAACAAAGGAAATCTCAAAGAAGTATGGACTTTAATTAATAATGTGGCAATATTGGTTTTTTAAGTGTAAAGAAGTATCATACAATGAAAGATGTTAATAATAGGGGAAACAGGATGTGGAGTATATGGAAACTCTCTGTACTATCTTTCCAATTTTTCTTTAACTCTGTTCTAAAATAAGACAAGTTTACTTTAAAAATGTGTTGGAAGAAGAGTTTCAGATTGGGGTGCTGAGTTTCGCCCATGTTTTCAGGAAAAATAATGAGATTGGGTGTTCCACAATGCCCAGCATCACAGAACTGACCATCTTGATCTTGTCAAAAGTTTCAAAGTAATTTTTTTAGAGCTGGAATGGTAGAAATTATTTAAATAGGCATGTACCACTTTAAAAAAAATTGAAATGAAGTGGGAAGTTATTTTACTTTAATCTTGAAAGATGTCAGTTATGAAAGTAATACATTTTTAACAACTACTTTACACTTCTTCAGGTTTCCATTCCCACTGATGACCAGTTTGCAGCCAAAAAAACAAAAAACAAAAAACAAAAAATTAGAAAAATCTTGATTTTTTAAAATCGATAAATACAGTCATGTCTTGCTAAACAATGAAGATACATTTTGAGAAATGCATCATTAGGCAATTTCATCTTTGAGCAAATAACACAGCGTGTACTTATACAAATCTAGATGACATTGCCTACTACATGCCTAGGCTATGTAGTGTTGCCTAATGCTTCTATGCTACAAACCTGTATAGCGTGTTACTATACTGAATGCTGGAGGCAATAGTAACACAATGGTATGTTACACAGAAAAGGTACAGTAAAAATATGGTTTTATAATCTTATGTGATCCATTGGTGACTGAAATGTCCTTATGTAGTACAAGCTGTACTAAATAGAGTCTTTCTCTTTAGAAGTTTTCCCACACCAAAATCTTTCTCAAATATATACATTCGCAACACATTCAATTGTCCAGGGACACACTGTCAAGTTTGTAAATCTCTCATTCTTTTTGCTTTTTTTCCTTCTCAACCCTTCTGCTAATCTCTCATTACGTGGAAAATGACTATTTTTACAGGGTGGAAAGAAAAAAGCACAGAACATAAAAAGTATTATCCAAAATGGGCATTTTGAATTATCTATAGATTTGATTTCTGTATGCGATTTTTTCCATCTAAAGCACTATCACTTAGCTATATGACATATTTCCAGGTGCTCGGGATCTAGAAAAGTAGAGGTTTTTGGCAGAAAATAGCCCTGGGGAGTAGATTGTGCATGTTTAAGACTCTTCTTATCCCTTTATTCATTCTAACCAAGTCACACTTGCCCGTGGCCTTAGGTTTACAGGCATACCCAAAGATCCAGCTTAACTATGTGCTCAGCACTGATGCCAACTTCAAGTATGACCTGGTCATCAGGTTTCCAGTATCCAACGTGATACTTTATCAACTTAGAGGAGGATGAATCATCAGCACCATTTCCTCCACACCTGAATCCTGCTTGGAGGCCTTGGCCCCAAATATTCCCTTCCTAAGCTCTTGCAAGAGAATAAAAACCAATGGCAAAACCTTGGGCCATTTAATGAATTAACAACATGTTTGAGAGCAAGAAAAACAAAAAAGTTTTTACAAATTTGACCCAATCTTTAACCCCAATACTAGTCAAATTCCAGCAAGCCTAAACTAGATGGAACACATGATAATTATCCTGTATTTTCACTTTTCTCAAATCAACAAGCACTAGAGTACCTGCTGAGTACATAACACAACACAATTCTCTTTTCTGTCATTTTCTTTGTTTAACTTACACATATACTGTATGTCAGTCTTTCATATACACTATTTTCAAAAGTTACTGTTAGCCTGCTCAAATGTTACTTTCTCAACATCTCACCAGACCCCTGAGCACTTTCCAATACCACTGAGAAGTTTGCTATAGTGAAGAATATATGTGTGAGAAAGTGTGTGTGTGTGTGTGTGTCTGTGCATGAGCGTGCATGTGGGGAAGAAACCGTTTCTTTCAGAGTTCAATAGGAGGAAAAGGCTGCTACTTTTGTTGAGAGAATTTCAGTCCTTCCCATCAAAGGTGGGGGAAGTTGCTAGGGTAAGGGGCCCATTCCCATCTAAAATGACACTAATTTCCCAACTAAGTTAGACAAGAAAAGTGTCAATGCAGAATGGGCTCGTTATAACCAGGTAGGCAAGAGGCCCCAAGTGAAAGGCTGGCAAAGCTTTTCCTCTGTAGAGAGCAGGGCTAAGAAGGGAAGTAAGTGAAATCCTCTGTAGAGAGCAGGGCTGAGAAGGGAAGCAGTGAAATCACCTCCATGATGGCACGGGGGCAGGGGTATAAGGAAGTGAGTGAATGGGAAGGGTGCAAGGTCACATCTCTGCTCCACAGTTCTTTCTTTGCTTTGATATCTTTGTGTCATGTGACAAGGGCAGCACAATTTAGAAAGAGCATGAAAAAAAAAGTTTGATAGTTGTTAGTTTGCTAGGACTGCCATAACAGAGTATTATGAATTGAGTGGCTTAGAACAACCAAAATTTATTGTCTTGCAGTTCTGGAGGTCAAAAGTCTGTAATCAAATTTTGGTAAGGCCATACTCCTTCTGAAGGCATTAGGAAGGGAGATGTTCCAGGATTCTCTCCCAGCTTTTGATGGTTCTTTAGCTTATAGAAGTATATCTCTAATCTTCACATGACATTTTTCTGTGTACATGTCTCTGTGTTCAGATTTCCTCTTTTTATAATGGTACCAGCTATATTGGATTAGGGGCCTACCCTACTCCAATAACTTCATCTTAACTACATCTACAGCAACTCTATTTCCAAATAAAGACACATTCTGAGGTACTGGAGGTTAGAAGTCAGTATATGAATTTTTGAACCTAAACCTCACCATTACACAATATGACTATGTAACAAATCTGCACATGTACCCCTTGAATCGAATTTTTTTTTAAAAAAAGAACATCAAACTATATACAGAGACTTGGCAATTGTCATGAAAACAGTTGTTCTTATAGTTGATGGGTTTCTGTGCTGGGAGTTTCCCTCTTTGATCTCTGAAATAATTAAACCAGTGTTCTGGCCTTTAACATTTTAAAATCATAATAATGGTATGAATTTAGACAGGATTAATTGTAAATATCTTCAAAAGGTAAATTGTCTTTATAGAGGTAACCCATTTGTTTATCAAAATGTTCATCTTCTTACTCAGTGTGTCTAATGTTTCTTTTAGTGCACTTCCAAAATGCTTCCTGAATAATTTTCCATTCTGCTTTTCTTCTAATCTAGTGAAAATCCTTGAGGGGGGTCAACTGAAGCAACTACGTATATAATAATTTTACAATGAGTAAATGAATTAAAAATAGAATTATTTTATTTTTTTCTCTGATGCTTTGGTCTTTGTTGAGTCTTCATATTTTTAAAAACTTGAGTAGAAATAATAATTTTAATTGTCTGGTGTAAGGTAGAGAATACTTCAGAATTAATCCTGCATTTAATTAGAAGTTCAAGAGCTGCTAACACATCTAATTGACTCCAGAGCCCTGCTTCTACACTAGGTTTTAATAGGTCCGTGTTAACTTTATTCTAAAAATCAAATTCATCAAAGACTTCCCCTTGTGAACATTCTTATTGTTAATTAACAATAGAATGTAACACACAATACAGAAAAAGTAGGGGCTGGGTCAAAGGGTTCCACTGTTACTTTTTTAAGAAACTAGACTGGATAGGAAGTGAATAACACTTTTATATTTTTTTAAACCTTACAACAAACCCAGAATTCTACAATCTCCCTCACTGACAGAAAGAGTCTGAGAACCTTGATATTCTCCAGAGAACATAACAGATGCAGTGATCATTCTAAGTCTTAACCATTTGGCATAGCTGAGGTTTTAAGACAAGGTATTCTGGCAGCAAAGACAAGGCCCTAATGAGCAAAGTACCCTCGTTAACCTTTAAAGTATTGTCCTTTTGGATACCATGAAGTATTTTAACAGATACATCATTTGTTTAGATCATTTCAGTTCTATGACTTGATATATTTCCAAAACCAACTTTAATGCCTTACTTATTTTATCCTCCAAATGAGCCTAAAAGAAAAGAAACATAACTGCATTGTGGAAATCATTTGTTGCTTGCTCCCTTTCCATGAGACACTATTTAGTACTTAAGATTTTTCTATTAATAATGTATACTAAAGCACTGTCCATCAAGGCTGTGTTTCCCTTTGGAGGTGGCTGTGTGAAAGACGATGGTATCTGACGTGTGGCCTGGACTTCCTCTTTCTTAGATTTTGCACAGTTAAGAGGTTGAGAGCTAAGCAAAGGGAACTGGGACAGTGAAGACCAACAAAATCTGGAGAAGAAACACATGAGGTGTGGTCTGACCCTGGTTGCCCAAAGTTTGGACGAACGTCAGGAGATCTAATTTATTCTAGATCCAAGTAGAGATCAGCATTTACCCACTTTAGATATGACCTTTAGGGATGGAGCAAGGAGGGCCTGAAGTTTGCAGGGAAAGGCAATGATTTTGCAGCTCTTAGGAGCTCCGTTGCTTCATTACTATCCCTGGAGAGAAGCCAGTCTCAGTGTCCTTTTGCTTTGCCATCAGTCTGACTATGCTTTTCCCTGCTGCCAGCTTACCCAAGGAAGGCCTTAGCAACAGGGCACTGAGTAACAGTTTGTCAAATATATTAATTTCCTTTCAGCTATCTGTTTTCTAGGATCCCTGCATTTCTGAAATCGCTAAAACTTCGCTGTCTGGAAACCATCACACTCACGTATATTTTTGCTTCTCTCTGCATTACGAGGATAAGAAAGCACATATATTTGGAGGGTTTTACTTCCATGGCATTTCCTGCTTACACCCAATTATGTACTAACAACAGAGAACATAGACAGAAGAAGGAAGTCACAAGAAAGTGAAAAACAACATTATTGGTGATTAGCCCTTACTGACTGCTTCTTCTGCACCAGACATTGAGTTAAGCATTGTACACATATTACTTTAGTTAGTCCTCACAACAGCTTGAGGAAGTGGGTTTGAGAGGTTAGGTGTCTGTGAGGTCTTACAGGTTTGTATGCAGGATCCATTCAACTTGCTTTTATCCTATTCTTTTCTTTTTTAGAGTCAGAGTCTCACTCCGTCACCCAGACTGGAGTGCAGTGGCACACTCACGGACACCCCAGCATCAACCTGCTGGGCTTAGGCGATCCTTCCGTTTCAGCCTTCCAAGTAGCTGGAACTACAGGCATGCACTACCACGCCCAACTAATTTTTGATTTATTGTGGAGATGAGGTCTCTGCCAAGTTGCCCAGGCTGTCCTTGAACCTGTGGGCTCAGGCAGTCCCCTCACCTTAGCCTCCCAAAGTGCTGGGATTAGAGACTTGAGCCACAGCGCCTAACCTATCCTATTCTTTAGAATGGGATTCAAACCTAGGACTGTCTGATTACAGGGTAAAGCTTTTAACAACTGTGCTCTGTTGGCTGCCATATTTTCCCTGCACCATTTAGTTTGGGATGAGGATAGAAGCATCAGAGGAAAGTCAATGGTTGTAAATCAACTCAGTAAACAAAGTGATGAGACCTTCTACTTATTGACTGTAGATAGCTATTTGCTGGAGTTGTGCGTCATGTTGGCTCACTGCATGGTTTGTGAGTTCCTTGTTATCTAACACTGCCGAAGGTAGCCAGCAGAAGCCGACCTTTGATGAACACAAGATTGTGAGAGAAAGCACTAAGGCTGGTTTCTGGATTAAGACTCTTCCTGATATTTGTGGCCTCAAACACATAGGCAGAATAGACTGGATCATTAAGCATCTACTCCCTGCCTGAATACTTGAGTGCTTATCTTCTACCCTAAGCACCCACAACTGATTTCTATTCTTGAAGTCTGGGGGGTAGAGATGAGTAGTTCCTGAACTCAGGCAGTGAACTCTAACCTGAATCTTTATAGAGGAACAAAAGTCAATCTAGAAATTAGAAACTGACTACTATGAAATGTGGGATTGACTGGCCACTATAACACAAGTGGAAGATGAAACTTGGACACTCTGAGATTTTTTGGACCTCTGTGTTTCATTAAAGTAATTTTTTTAGGGCAACCCCCTGGGTCGCCCCTGCTCTGGGAGCTTTTCTGTCATCTCAATAAATCTTGCTTTCTCACCTTCTGGCCATCCATGTCCCTCATTCTTCCTGGGCGTGAGACAAGAATCCCGACCTAAGAGGTGAAGAAGATCATTGGAGCTGAAGAACTGTGCACCCTGAAGGCTGGCTTGCCAACTGGTACAGCCAGTTGAACCCAGAGAGCTGCCAGCAAAAGGTAAAAAAAAAAAGTAATTTTTTATTTGCTTTATAGAAGTGCACTTTCATTAAATAGTAACATAAAGAATACAGAATATACAAAAAGAAAAATATAAACCATTGCTTGCTTGTCTAAACCAACACTGTAACAGTTGCCTATTAACATCCAGACTTTTTTTTTCTAGTTTTATTAAAGGAGTGTGTTTATATTTTAAATTATTATTTGAGATTTCTTATTAGTCCTTTAATAAATATTTTTTGAGTAAATAAAAAATAAACATTAATTAGATTCTGAGAACAATTTATTCAGAGGAATTTTTTTTTTTTTTTGAGTTGGAGTCTCACTCTGTCGCCCAGACCGGAGTGCAGTGGCCGCTCCCGGCCACCGCAGCCTCGACCTGCTGGGCTCCGGCGATCCTTCCGCCTCAGCCCTCCAAGTAGCTGGAACTACAGGCGCGCGCTACCACACCCGGCTAATTGTTTTTTTATTTTTTGTAGAGATGAGGTCTCGCTGCCCAGGCGGGTCTTGAACCCGTGGGCTCAGGCAATCCACTCACCTCAGCCTCCCAAAGGCGCAGGATTACAGGCTAAGCCACCAAGCCCGCTTCAGAGGAATTTTTAAATGAACAACTATAGTGTTAGTCCAATAATGAGATACAAATTTCATAATAAAAGTATTTATTTTGAATCTAAATACTATCATGAGAGTGTGCACCAACAACTCCACATTAATAAAGGAATATTAATGTGGTCATTTTAGTCAGGTGTGGTTTGTTTCTTAGAACTCCTCTGATGTGGTGAATATTTTGCTGTTGATAGTAATAATAATAATTACTGACAGTTACTGAGTGCTTGGACTATCAGGAAGTCAGGAAAAAATTCAAATTGCTCTTCACTTATTCCCTAATTTAGTATTCAAAAAAGCAATAAGGTTATTAACATGTTATGGAAGCTCAAATTAAACTAGTTTTCCCTGCAGGTCAGAGTTAACGAAGAGTAGAATTGAGATATGAATCCAGGCAGTCTGAGTTCTGAGTCTTTGGGTGTAGATAGCTGCTATACTCAAACAGGGCACTCTCCCAGTCCTATTAAACCATGATTTCCCTTTCTTGAGTTTTTCATTTTAATCATTAGTCAACTTGAATATATTTTCAAGTTATTTTCAATAAGTATATGATTGGTATATATGCATATCTATGTGTTACATTTAATATACTTTTGACAGAGAGTAACAGAAAATATGACTCTAATTAACTTAAACACAGTGTTTCTCAAACTTCAGTTTATATCAGAATCACCTGAATGATATCCTAAAGCACAGACTGTTGAGTCCCACCCTGTTTCTGATTCAACAGGTCTGGGATAGGCCTCTAGAATTGACATTCTTTTTTTGTTTTTTGTTTTTTTTCCTTTCCTGGAGATAGGGTCTTATTCTGTTACCCAAACTGGAGTACAGTGGTACAGTGGCATGATCATAGTTCACTGCTGTCTTTAACTCCTGGGTTCAAGGGATCCTCCTGCCTCCTCATCCCCAGAAGCTGGTCCTACAGGCATGTGCCACCACACCCACTTAATTTATTTATTTATTATTATTTTTTTTTGAGACAGAAGTCTCACTATGTTGCCCAGGCCAGCCTCAAACTCCTAGGCTCAAGTGATCCTCAAAGTGATCCTCCTGCCTCCCAAAGTGCTAAGATTACAGGAGGCATGAGCCACTGCTCCTGGCCTAGAATTTGCATTCTAACAACTTCTCAGGTAAGGCTGATGCTCCTGGTCTAGGACCATACTTTGAGAAAACTCCTTGACCTTAGAAACCAGGATTAGACCTTAGGTTGACTTAATCCAATTTCTACAATTCTATTTTTTTGCATCTAGTTTAACTATTATTATCTCTGTATATCTGCCTAATCTTCAAATGGTAGCAAGATGACTGCAGAAGTTTTAATTCCTGAATCTAGGCACAAAAATACCTAAGAAAGAAAAATCCAGATTTTAATTTTGTAAGAACAAGGAAATTTCCTTATCAAAGTCTTCAAAAAATTTCTTTGGGTCTTGACCTATGCTAGATCACCTGTCTATTCCTGAACAAATCCTAATTGGCAGGAGAACTCTGCTTGCTGATCGGCTTAGGCTTAGGCTTGTGTTCCTGAACCAATCACAGTCAAGAAGTATAGCAAGACTCTAAAATTAATCAAGGACTACCCTGGAACTGTGGGAATTGTAATCCTTAGATGGAGAAAGGGAACCTTGCTACTTAACTTTTATTTCTATTATTTTGGTTCAATGCATATTAAAAAGCAAACAACTTCTTCTTGTAGGAAAAATCTTCAGATTCTATCTTTGGAGAACCGTAAACTATAAAATTATATCTTCCCAAGTCAACTTTAAGCCATATATTTTAAGTTTACATATTAGTAAAAATATTTCCAATGATGGAACAAGTACACATTTTTAAACAATGCATTTAATATATAATACTGAACAAGATGTTTCTCCTATAAATAACAACTATCTATGTTCAAAGTCTCATAGTAGTTATGAAGAGGATATTATTGATTTATAGAGTGCCTGCAAAATGCTAGGGCCAGCAGTTCACATGCACTATTTAATTTTATCCACTTGCCAACCTTCAAAATTAGGCCATATTATTATCTGTGTTTTGATGATAAGAATCATCCAGTGACTATGCTACAGTATGATATAACAATATGTATCTAATATAATGTAAATGAATATAACATGCATTTTTTGAGAACTATATAATACATGCCATGGTATAATACATACTACCCATTTGTTTCAGAAATTATAAGGTACACATCAAAAATAATAACTAATGCTAAGGGAGTTATGCTGATGTATGTGGTTGTTTTCATACCTGATTTGTTTAATTAAATTTGAATGTCTATGTTTCAGTGTTTATTATGTATAAGAAATACTCATGTATAAAAACAGACAATATATTTATATATCTATTTGGTACATATAGAGAGCGAGCGAGTGGGAGGATCTCTTACTATGATGCTTGGCTCATAGTAAGTACTCCATAATAATGTTAACTTTTATTGAAATTTTTATTTAATTCCATGTAACAGATATTTATTGAGGGACTATAAGCTATGAAGCATTGTTCATGGAAATGAGGACATATTCATATATACTGACATTAAACACTGTATATTAAACGACAGCTCCTTTAACACATGCTGTTCTTAATACACTCATTACAGAGGCAATTTCTCAAGCAAATTAGTCATGTAAGCTTGTTTCTTGATAACAGCACAGGGAGTTAAGACTGCCAAAGTCAACAGTGTGTTTCAAAGGCTTCCAGGTTCCCTGTAACAAGGGCTGAGTAAGCCATGACTCATAATCGGGAAACGTCTATTTGAGGGCCTGATTATCTCTCTTCATATCTGGGGTGTGGGAAAGACTGGTAGCAGTGGGCAGCAAGCAAGGGAGGAGTTCCGTTCTGTTTCCAGGGCCACAGAGGGAATGAGAAACACATAGTGAAAGTTCTCTGGGAGTCGTTTTTTTTTTTTTATTCCAGGGACCCCCAGAGACACATATACAGTGATTTGAAACATATTTTGGACAATGGAACTGTGTTAGAATGAACAATCTGTTCCAGTATCTGGTTAAGTTAATTATGTCTCATCACCCTAGCCTCTGTCTTGCTTCTAGCCTCTTTCTTGCATCTAGCCACTCTAAGTTGCTCACTGCTTCAGTCTATTTATTTATCTGGAAAGGGGTGGATGGAGGTTGAAGGAAGTGTATTTTTAAGGATGCATTTTGAACCTGTGCATAGTATAATTGAAAGAGAATGGTTTCTCATTTGGCCCGAAAATACCCAAATTGTGGCTGTCATGTACTTGCATGGCCTTGGGCAATGCCTTAACATTTCTGAACCACAGTTTCCTGTTTTTTTTAAAGAGTCATATTATTCCTTTAGTGGATTGTTGTGAAAAATTAATTAGATTGTAAATGAAAAAAGAACTATCACAGTGCCTAGCACATAGTAGGCTCTTAAAAACAAAAACAAAGAATTTTTTATAACCCCAAACCTAGTGAGTTGGTGTTATGCTAAATGACCACTACATTTAAGATAGCCATACAATTTATATTCAAAAGACATTTTTTAGAATAAAAGGGTCACTGTTAATAATTAGTCTGGTACAACAGGCCAGACAGGGACTATATTGAACAAATCTGAAGGTATCCTCACTCTAATTATAATCATGTTGCTCTACTGATGGGCTTAAAGGGAGGAGTCAGAATTCCTTATTTTTTGAGATCATAATTTTGCTCTCGTTTAACTTTTCTATTGTTGTTGGCATGAAAGGCCCAAGGTTCCTTTCAGACCCTTTATATTGATTTATTATTGGGTCAGGCATACAATCTCGTTCATATAAGTGGTAGGGTAAAGAAAGGAAAGTGGATGACCCAGCTTTCCTCTTCCTTTCTTCTTCTTACTTTCGTCTAAACTGAAGAATACCTAAATCTTCTTGCCTGAACTGCTTAGAATCCACAAAAATCCTACCTACCCCAGACAGCACAGAAACAGCCCCAGAGCTGGTAAGTTAAAGGTAGGAAAGAGACTTTTCATAAAAGTTTGCTTTGGAATCCTAGAATTTAAACTCATGCTCTGGAAAGCATTTTCTCCTTCCTGTTGTTTAATCCAAAATATACTTTTATAATAAACTTGATAGTATTCAAGACAATGACTATGTTCAGAGGCAGTGGAATGTGATTATAGTGCTGATTTAAATTCCTACTTGATATGGAACAGTGTGCCATTCATCTGAAGAAAGACACTTTTTAAAAAAATGGAGAATGAGAGGAAAAATGTGACAGTTTTAAATAATTTTTATTTTTTAAAATTCCAATTTTTATACATTAAAAAGAGAAATACGATGGATTAAACAGATTCATAAAAAATTGGCATTATCTATCTTTTGTTTTGAAGATTGATCCTGAACTGTCTTAACTTTTGTTGTTAAATCCTGACTTTTCTAAGGATCCAAGAGCAGGTACTTTGAGCTCTGATCCAAGAAACTGTTTAAGCTTTATTATCTATATATTAGGAAAGACATCTAGAAGGTGTTAACTTCAAACCTTCAATCCAAAAAGACTGGGTGCTGCTCCACTGACACTTGGCAAGTCTCTGACTCACAGAAGTCCTCCTGGGCAGATCCTTTATTAGTTCATTCATTCATTCAACATGAACTCATTATGTTCCTACAAAGTGCCATGTTCTAGGTCAAATGAGAGGATTTCAGCATGGTCACTGCCACTCCAGGCTTAAAGTCCAGTGAGGCAGATGACACCACTATAAATAATTACTATAAAATGAGACCAAGATTAATGATAGGGGAAGCTCAGGCATTATAGGAGCCCATAGTTGTCTAAGGGTCAGGGAAGTCTCTCTGAATACGTGATTTTGCTAAAACTAAGTGAGGGTGAGACAGAATCGGTCATTTTATAATGAAGATGATGTCCAAGGCATGAAGGAAAGTCTGTGAGGGATAGAAAGAGAGATTGTGTGAGAGTATGAAAATTGACTAGAATAAGGACACTCAGTCACTATGAGGTTGGAAAGATAAGCAGGGACCCAATTATGAAGGTCTTATAAGTCATTAGGAGTTATGCTGTGGGTAGCTGGGAAGCCATTGAGAGGTTTTATGCAGAAGGCTGGTAATGATCAGATGTACATTTTACAGAGAGAATTCTTACTGCAGGAGGCCAACTAGAGAATGACATAATGTTCAAGATCAAAATTAATAGCAATTTCTACACGGATATTGTCAGTGGTGATGGAAAAAATTAGGAAGGAAAACTAACAGGACTTGGTGATTCCTGAGTAGATGGTGATACCCCTAAATGATGTGGAGAATATTTAGAAAGTGGAAGTGGGTTTGGAGAATGGTGATATCAAGTTTAAGTTTGGACAGTTGAATTTGAAATGCCATTGATATATTCAAATGGATATTACAAACAGAAGGATAATTGTATGGACCAGGAGTTCTGGAGAGCATGGTGAACCACAGTTAGAGATTTGTGAGTCATTACATAAAAGTGACCTTGGAAGCCCTGCTAGTATGAGAGACACCCTAAAGGGAGGGGGCAGAATGAGAGAAGGGGAGGGTTGAGGATAGACTCCCAAGGAACCCCAACCTATAAAGGAGGAGGAGGGCTGCCCTTGCATTTCTCTGGCCTGAGGTTTCAAAAGGTCTTCAGCAAAACAGCAGCATGTGACCACAGTCTAACTGGTGATAAGATGAATGTCTGATATTATTCATGATTCATGGGATTAAAGTGTCAGCCAATATCTCCTGATAGTTCTATTACTAGATTCCAATTCAAGAAAAACACCTCTTGAGGTCTCCTGGACATGAAGAGGACTAATAGCCTATCTCACTGATGTTTTTGCAGTTTCTTTGTTTTTCCCTCCCTTCTTTGGTAATACTCTATCCAGGACATGCTGGCCTGGTAACATGCCAGGCATAAACAGCTTGAACACAGTCCTTATTTTATTCTTAGATAATATTCTCACTCATATTATAGAAAGAAGAAGTTTTATGATAGGGGTAGTTGGAAAATAAATCTGTTTACCTAGCCATGAGCTTTAATTAGAAAGACCAAAAATTCCCTAAGTGGTAATTCAAGACTCACTTTTCTCAAGAATCTCATAAAAGTTAAGGAATGAAAATGTCCTGATAAAAATGTTCAAAGGTACACCGACAATGAAATAGATGCTTTTTATTTTTCTCTGTCTCTAGTCTGCGTCACATCCATGTACACATGCTGTCTCTTCATGCTAACAGGCAAATCTTAGAATCATGGCACATTAAATCTGAAAGGATCTCTGACAGCCTCTAACCCATGCTCCCATTCTCTAGCCTCTTGCCCACTTTCTAGGTGAGGAATGTGAGTTGCTGAGATGATGACACTTAGAACTTACATTTGTGTGTTGCTGTATATTTAAACAATAATGGTTACACTCAAGGGAAAATAAATGGGACAGATGGGATAAGATCCTCAGCTCTTGGGACTGACTGGGTTTGAATCCAGCTCTGCATAAGCCAATGACCTTGGGAAAATTATTTAACCTCTCTGTTCCTTAGTTTTTGCACCTACAAAATTAGTTAATGATACTATTTACTCATAGATGTTGGTAGACAATTCTTCAAGATTTTTTCACATTTTTGTCTGTATTGAGAGCAGGGATGCTGACTATCTTTGTTTCAGACTTTTTAAAAACCATGTTTATATAGCAAACTGCCTTGAAAGACAGAGATATAGTATTTTCCTCCAGAGCAAAGGGCAGATGTGCTTACTGTCTGGCATAATAATGATGCTGTCTCCCTCTGGAGCAAAGGTGAGGTATGAGTACTGCCTTTCATAAAATATGTGGGTTGTATAGTCTCAGGATTCCTCTCCTATAAACAGTTCTGTGTGTGAGGGCATCACCAGGCCCTCAAAGAACTGGCACTAACACTGTTGGGTACTCTGGCTGTTACTATTTATGTGAATTCAGGTTGAGCCTCTCTGATCTGAAAATTCAAAATCCCAAATGCTCCAAGATCTGAAGTTTTTTGAATGCTGAGATGACATCATAATTGGAAAATTCTACACCTGACCTCATGTGATGGGTTTCAGTAAAAATGCAGTCGGAGCCGGGCCCGGTGGCTCAGCCTGTAATCCCGCGCCTTTGGGAGGCTGAGATGAGTGGATTGCCTGAGCCCGCAGTTCGAGACCCGCCTGGGCAGGCGAGACCTCATCTCTACAATAAAATCAAAAAATTAGCCGGGTGTGGTAGCGCGTGCCTGTAATTCCAGCAACTCGGAAGGCTGAGGCGGAAGGCTCACCGGAGCCCAGCAGGTTGAGGCTGCGGTGGCCGGGAGCAGCCACTGCACTCCAGTCTGTGTGACAGAGTGAGACTCCAACTTAAAAAAAAAAAAAATGCAGTCGGAACTTAGTTGCATGCACAAAAGTTTTTAAAATATTGTATAAAAGTATAATTACCTAATTCAATCTTAAAAGAAATACAGTGCAATTAATAAATCAGGCTTCTTCTGGAGACCCTTGAAGATTATGTTTTTACTATAAATACAAATATTACATGAAGACATACTTTATGTAATGTTTCCTTACTTCTCTCACTCTAACTCTTCCTTCCTCACTCCTCACACATTTGAACATGTTTTCAGTTGTGGGAATTTTAAGATCAATGTGTAGTGTGACTAATGCTTGAGTTACAGTGTTTCTAAAGAAATCAAAGTTTTCTCCATTATTGTCAACTCATTTTGTTATTTCTCTTTCTGATTCACCACATCAGCTCTTTAAAAACACTAGGGCCTTTTTTTCTGATGTGTCTTCTATGCTATTTCTGGAGTCCTGTTTTCTATCTAGAAGTCTGTCAAACATAGTAGCTCCATCTTTTAAAAATAATATTTCACCTGTTCTATTTCTTTTCTACAGTACACTTCATACTGTTGAAAATCAGCAGCCGGGCTCGGTGGCTCAGCCTGTAATCCCGCGCCTTGGGAGGCTGAGGTGAGTGGATTGCCTGAGCCTGCGGGTTCAAGACTCCGCCTGGGCAACTTGGTGGATCCTCATCTCTACAATAAATCAAAAAATTAGCTGGGCCTGGTAGCGCGCACCTGTAATTCCAGCTACTCGGAAGGCTTAGGCGGAAGGATCGCTGGAGCCCAGCAGGTGGAGGCTGCGGTGGCCAGGACCAGCTACTCCACTCCAGTCTGGGCTCCAGACTGAGTGAGACAGAGTGAGACTCCAACTCAAAAAAAAAAAAAGAGAGAAAGAAAATCAGCCTGACCTTATTCCTTCTTGATCAACACTTGCTATAACAGCCTCCCCTGAACACAAAAGGAGGTGACTAGAAAAGACAACAAGCTGAATGTTCAAGATGTAGGGACTAAATCTAGCTTTATGCCCAGCTAGAGTACTTGGCTACTGAGTAATTTTGTGTAATATTTTGGGGGATTTCAAGACCCCATGTCTCTAGATCTGTTGAAAGCTGATTTGTCATAATCTTCAGTCATCATCAGTTTAGATGGACAAGGGCCTTATCTTTAACTGGATGCTGTTAAAACACCATCATTATGGATGATGATTATTAGAAGTACTTATCAGCTTGATCTCTGAGGACAAAGGCATTTTACTGCATAGGGAGGAAGAGTGAGTCAGGAGTGAGAGCTCTACAGCAGCAGGACACAGGAGGACATCACTCTGGAGAGGTCTATAGTTTGGCAGTGTGTGGGAACCTGCAAGGCTTTGTCTCCTTATGTGTCCATCATTAGAACAAGCACAAAGAGGACAATGAAGATGATAAGATGTATGCTCTGCCTTTAAGGCACTTGCAGACTAGCTGGGGAAATTAAGCCCATAAAACCTAGTAGAATACTGTATATAAGTATTATATTAGGTAGTATAGACAACTATGTATGTTGATAAAACTATAAACTTGACTATATTTAAGAAGGGAGACATTAAATACCTCAGGATTACTATTATTATTATTATTGTTAACAGAATTCTCTGAAAAATTAAAACAAAAAATTAAAAAGAAGAGAGGACAGTAGTCAAAGGAGATAGCAATGTGTACTCCACTGACACAGTTGTTGGAAGCAAGTACCAAAAAATGAGGCAAAACTGTTTTTAGCACAATGTGGCTTTGAGCTGGGGACATGTCAGAAGGGAGACTTGGAGTTCATATGTGGCCATGACTCATACAAAACTCTGTAATTCAATTTCTATATTTGTAAAAGCAAATTAAGTGGAGTTTGCTTGTTACCTTTCTAATTCATGACGGGTTTGGATCTATTAGGTTATAGGAGGCATTACCTGAAGGCATATATTATGTGTCAATTTTGGCATGGTACTAAGGAGGGAATTATTAGAATCCTATAAATGCCATTTATGCCCTGTAGATGACTATAATACTGTAACCTAAGGAAAAACTGATAATAGGAATATCCTGAGTGCATTCTTTGTAGAAGAATGGAATGGAGTGGCCTCTGGTTAAATAGTGTGCTTTCAGTTTTCTGTCCTTGTTCCTCACTCTTCTCTTCTGGAAATTCTTATTTCTCCCCATACTTCGAGTAAATATGGGCAGGAAGTTTAGCAAGCAATATCTAAGAAGTGGTAAAATAATTGCATTTAAGGATGTGGGAAATCCTGCATTTGGCCTTTCTGAATTCTAAAGAGATACTGCCTTAAGGAGTGAAGGCCAGCTCTACATTGGAAGCATTTCACAGATACTTGCCAATGGTATTTATGTTACAAGATCAGAGATTTCAACATGAACACAACTGGTTAAAAGGGAGTATTTCAAAAGTGTAAGAACTAAAGAATTTAGGGAATTCAGACCCACTCCTAAAACCTCAAACAGTTATTTTTCTCTCAGAGAAGATGTTGCCAACATTGTAATATAGAAGAACCTACAGTTACATAATTTTAAAAATATTAGTTTAAATTCCTGAGTGAAAATGACAAGAACCAGAGCTGGCTCCTTTCAATTTTGACTTCTTGTTTTGCTGTTTAATGAATAATTTTGGATAACCTCTGGATTCAGTGCAGTGAAGAATCATCTGGTGGAGTGAAGTCTCCAACAAGAACAGGCTTGACTTGCAAATAACTTGCTGGTTTATTAGGAGTCACCTACAATTTCTTAACTTTGGAGGTAAATGAGGCATGATGCTACTGCTTGTGGTATTTGTTATCTGGGTTTTTTCCTAGTGAAAAGAGATGTTGAATAAGAATTTCTTTATTGTGAAAGCTTTGGTATTATTAACATAATTGACTAGGACTTGGAATTCTATGAAAACAAATGCCCTTTCACCCGTCTTTGCTTTGAATATGTGTATTCATTCAATGCTTACTTGAGAATTTAGGATCCTGTTCACTATTGTTCTTTAGGATAACTTTGAAGAAAATATTGTTGTATGAAACCATGAAAGGTATTAACATCGCTAATATCCTGGCTATTTTATGAATACTTTATAAATACTTCCATTTTATGATTATGCAAGTCTGTTCAATTTTTTTTTCCATTTTATTTTCTTAAGTAGAGTTTCTTGTACTGAAAAGTATAAGACTAAAAAGATTAGGGTAACATATCCAGGGAGAAAGATTTCTGTGTAAACTGTGGGAAGTGGCTCTGTAGATTATTTTCTCTAGACATTAAAGAGAAGATGTGCTAGACAGTTCCTGGAACATGCTTAGAGCTTTGATGTATTGTTTTTGGTTGATTGATACACCAAAGAAACAGTTGCCCTTCACAGTCACAAGTGAACATAGGATGAGAAAAGTAAATAAGTCTGAAAGGGCAGCTTGTACTGTAGCATTTAAAATTCTTTCTTTCTCTTGGCACCCCTCCTTCCCCCTGCTTGGTTTATAAAGGTCTATAGTATGGTGAAACATCAGGAGGAATTAAAAAAATGGGGCTTCTAAGCAGGGAAAAAGAGAAAAGAAAGATAAGATCTGACATGAATGTGGGGTTTTGAGTTAGTAGAGAAAGTGTACTTTGGGGGAAGTGGTATCATCTTCTATTTGAGAAATCTGTGGGACTACAAAGAAAAAGATATTTTAAAAGTAGAAGTAGAAACCTGGGGTTTGGATCAAAACAGTACACACCATTGGATTTTCTGATATTAGCTCCATGTTCCCAGCCCATGGTAGGGAAGAGGCTCCTATTTTTACCTTGGGGTACTGGAGCTCTGGGGAGAAAAAGCAGTGACTGTTTCCTGATACTGTATGTCCCCCAATCTCTTTGATCACTTTCTTTTTATCAGTTACCTAGTGAGAGAGGAGGGCTAGTTCGATGGTAAGGTTAGCTGTTCTAGGATAACTGGGAATTGGGTCATTACTGTTATAAACGATCAATTAAGCCAGATTCTTTTGGGCAGAGCTTCTGGTAGACCAGACCCTGATGTCAGCTTCATAACTAGTGGGATAACTGAAGTGTGGAGTAACAGCCTGTATGTTTCTTTTCCTCTTTTAATAAATAAACTAATCTCTACTGATGTCCTGTGTCAAGATTAAATGAGACCAGATATATACAAGTCTTTGAGAGGAATAAGGCAGGAAATTTGTATCTGAGCTAGAACAATTTATTTTATGCTCAGTATGTAAAGAGCCTCAGGTGAGGTATCTGTGTGCAAATTCTGAAGCAAATGCCATCAGAAAAGTCAGTCTTCACGCTCTGAACTTGCGTATATTTGGGGGAGGTGGACGTGGACAGGGAAAGTGCAGGAAATGGGAGAGGGACCAAGTAAAGTGAAGTGACCATGAAGAAGACCAAAGAGTGCCTTCTTTTATGGTTCTCTTCAACACCATCCAGGACTGCACTTTTGTTTTGTATGTTAACATAAAACGCATGTTTAAGGAGACCTCTCTTCCTTATAACACAGTTTCTTGTGTGTCTCTTTTCCCTTTATTTACTTGCAAACTTTTTTTAACTGATAAAACTTTTTATTTCATTTTTGAATATTTACACTTTTCCTGATTGTTTCGTGTAAGGTGAAACTAGAGCTGCTTAAAAGACACACACAAATTTAGTACATCAATAACCAGGGATTTTTCTTTTTTGCTATACCATTTTCACAACCATGGGTGTGCTTGCTAGGCCATCTGACCATTACAGAAGCAAACATTAGACAGAATACTGGTAAGGAAAACGAAACAGGAAAGAGCTACCAGATATGCAGACAGACTTGGTTCCACATTCACTATTGCGTTTTCAAGTGCCAAATATTAACTGCACATTTTTGTTCTGTTAGAAAGGAGAGAGGTATCTTTTTTTTTCTTTTATTGATTTGTTTTAATTCAGTGCATGAATTTTTCTTTTCTTATTTCAGCAGATGGACGCTCCAGCTACATGAAATGCGAAAGGTAGGGGGTGATGCTGTGAGACCACAGCAGCCACCACCGCCCCCCACCTGAGGAATGGGCTTGGGAAGGAAGCAGTCACAGAGCTCGGAGCTTCTCTCGGAATCGTCTTTGCCCTTTGCAGCTCTCCCACAGGAATGACAATGGATAAGAGTGAGCTGGTACAGAAAGCCAAACTCGCTGAGCAGACTGAGCACTGTGATGATATGAGTGCAGCCATGAAGGCAGTCACGGAACAGGGGCAAGAACTCTCCAATGGAGAGAAAATTGCTCTTGGTTGCCTACAAGAATGTGGTAACCCGCTGCCATTCTTCCTGGTGTGTCCTCTCTAGCATCCAACAGAAAACAGAAAGGAATGAGGAGAAGCAGCAGACAGGCAGAGTACAGCGAAGAGATTAGGCAGATCTGCAGGACATCTGCAGTGATGTTCTGGAGCTGTTGGACAAATCTTATTCCCAATCCTACACAACCAGAAAGTAAGGTGTTCTACTTGAATATGAAAGGAGATTATTTTAGGTATCTTTCCAAAGTGGCTTCTGGAGACAATAAACAAACCACTGTGTGGAATTCCCAGCAGGCTTACCAGGAAGCATCCGAAATTAGCAAGAAAGAAATGCAGCCTACATACCCAATTTGACTTGGTCTGGCACTTAATTTTTCAGTCTTTTACTATGAGATTCTAAACTCTCCTGCAAAGGTCTGCAGCCTGGCAAAAACTGCATTTGATGAGATGATTGCTAAATCGGATTCGCTGAAGGAAGAGTCTTATAGACAGTGCTCTGATCATGCAATTACCTAGAGACAGTCTCACTCTGTGCATGTAGAAAAACCAGGGAGATGAAGGTGATGCTGGGAAGGGAGAGAACTAATGTCTGTCATGCTTTTTGAGCTGTTCAGTGTCACTCTGTACTTGCACTTTTTGAGGACAAAAATCCATATCTCACATTTTTTCCTGTTAGAAGACATATCGGAAAGCTTTTCACACACAGTCAGTAAACATCTGGTGTGTGAATATTGTCAGTTGATTTTGCCAGTTGTTAGATGGAGATAAACCTCTGGTCACATTTTATTAATGACAGTGGTAGCAGCAGATTGTTTTTAAAAGGGGGACTGTCCATGGCTCCCATTTCCAAATAAGTGCTTTGAAAGGCAAAATTTTAAGAACTGCCAAAAATGCGTCATTTATATCTGTCCATCATCCAAGTTCCTGTGTTGTTGTTGTTTTCTTTTTGAATTAAGGCCCACTATCATTCACAAAACGTGTGTTCCTCAACAAATGAGCCTGAGTTTCATCATCTTTGGGACAAAGCATGCCAGCTCTCTTTAAAACAGTGTTTTGAAATACAGTCTGCGATGTAATTATAGATGTAAAATTCTATCTCCTAGCTCAAAGAGTATTGTTGAAAGAAAAGCAGCTGCTTTGTCTAGAATGTCAGTGTCATTATTTTTACAGTCTCCTTTTGAGAAACACTAATTTGTGAAAGGAAAGCATCTCAGAAGGCAAATTTGACCATTTAAATTCTTATGCCCAAAGTGTTCCAAATATCATAATTAATTGAAAGATAATGAAAGGCTGAGTGCAGCTTTGTTAAACTTCACAGATCCAGTGAAGTGATTCTGAATTAAATTTTCAAAATTGGAAAGAAAAAAGTGTACTATGTTTTAGACAGAAGCCACAGTGATGGGGAAAGGACAAGCCACGAATGGGCAGCACAGCAGAATTCTAATGGAATTTCAACAGACCCAGGCGGTCAGAATAAGCAGGATCCCTTCCCACACTGATAAACACACACTTGAAGGTGGCATTCCAGTGTGTGAGGCAGACTTAAATAGTATGTTCATTTAATATTGTCTGGAATGTGATACCAGTTAAAAACATGCCAATTTGGCCTTTTAAAAGAAATCAAAACCTAAACTTATCTCCAAGACAATCATTTTTTGGTAGGTTTAATAACTAAGCCACTTTGTGGCAAACCTTAAAATGTAGAAACTGTCACTTGCACTGTGGAGAAGTTTCAAAAAAGACAACTATGGTTAAAAACAAGAAAGACCCAGATTTCTTTATACTACCTATATAACCTATAACTTACTTTAGAGGGTTTTTATTGGGGTTGGATTTTGGGTTTTTTCTCCCTCCTGTTATTATTGGCTCTTGCCTCTCACCCCACGGCTGTAAGTAAAATCACATGATCACATGATATTAATGATAGTGGTATAGAACTTCCTTTGGGGACATTTAACTTTGGTACAAATTAAAGTTGAGTTATCTTATGTGAATCAAGATGGAGACAGGGAGAAAATTGTTAGCAGTGAAAACATTGTTGACAGGGAACAAGTTAGAAAGATCAGCTTGAGTCTGAGAAATATACCTGGGTATAGGCCTTGCCAAAGTCATAGAACCATTTCCAAGTCTAGGAATTCAATATAGATAACATCACAGGGAAACTATTTTGAGTTTTAAATAAATGAATTAAAAACAGAGTTTTACAAATATTAATAATATTAATAACTGTTATTTGAATGCTTATTATGTCTTATATACTCTGCTAAGCTTTGTACATGCATTGTCTCTTTTTGTGTCAGCAAAGGAGGACCAACAAGATCAGTATTAACAGCCCCCCTTCTGTAGGGAACAGAGACTCAGATTATTAAATAATATGCTGATAATTACACAGCTAGTAAGGGACAGAGCAAGGGATTACATTCAGAGCAGTCTGATTTCAAAGCACACATTACTTTTTATTTTTACAAATTTCTGGGGTACGGGTGCAATTTTGTTGCATGTGTAGATTGCATAGTGGTCAAGTCAAGACTTTCAGAGCTTCCTTCACCCAATTAACATACATTGTACCTATTACCAATTTCCCCCTCCCATTCCCTTGCCCTTCTGAGTCTCCATTATCTATATTCCACTATATCTATGTGAACACATATTTTAACATCCACTTATGAGTGAGAACATGCAATATTTGTTCTACTGTGCTTGGTTTATTTCTTTTAAGATAATAACTTCTGAGGTTTCTGGGCAAGATGGTGATGGAACAGATCAGAATGTGAGAGTCTCCACAAAAGCGAGTGTCCATAAAGACTCTCTGTGTGAATAGGTGTGTGCTGGTAAGTGAATGAAAGTCTGTCTGAGGGGATACTCGGGTTCATGCACCCAGGGCTCTCCTCTGGAGGTGACTGCAACCTACCACTATCCTGAGATTGGAGACCTGGGCGTGTAGGATCATCTTCTGCTCTTGGAGCTCTCTTGAGAGGAGGCAGCAGAGAACAGCCACCCTTCACCACCTGGCAACCAGCCCACACCATCACCTACAGCAGCAGACCAGGCACAAGCAGGAGAAACCATGGAGAAGGCAGGTCATGGAAATCTGGACTAAAGCTCCAATGGTGATGAGATGCCAATGGGCACCACCTTCTCAGTCCCTGGATCCATCAAAGGCCTGCATTGCCCCATGAAGCTCTGTCTACTCTCCATCTTGGGACCTAGAGGCTATCCTCTCGTTGGACTGGGAGAGACAGACATCCCTGCCCCATGCTGGAACAGCCACAGACACATCAGATCTGAGAGGGAGACTTGACAGCAGCAGCAGCAAATAGGGTGAGTCCAGATCTGATCCATCCTCTTCCCACAGCCTGTGCTGAGAGTGGAGGGGAGGAGCTGGCAACCAGAGCTGAAAGGAAGTTGGAGTTACAGGAACGACCTCAGAGTGAGTTTTGCTTTTGGGGGTTTCTTCTGTATGTTTCTTTGTCTTTTTTGCTTGTATTTTTTTGTTTGTTTTTTGTGTATTTGTTTTGGCTTTTTCGCCATTCTCTCTCTTTCTGTTTTTGATTATGTTTTTGTACTTACGTTGTTTGTTATTTTAATGCTTTTTTTAGACTTCCTGTTTGTGTATGGATATTTTTGAAAGATCATACATCAATGGGGGTTGTGTTACTCTGTGTGTTTGTATGATTGTCTGCATTTTTTTTATAATCCTTTCTGTCTTTGTTTGCATCTCTTTTCACTTGTTAGTTAGTATGCCTGTCAGTTTTCCCTCTCCTTCTTCTATCTCTCCACCTCCTTTTTGTCTTTCTCCTTCTTTTTTTCCATTATTTTCCCTTTTCTTATCCCATTTTTCTGTCAGAGGAAAACAGACACTCCCACTATATGGACAGATTGTAAGACAGTGGGAAGTGGGTTCCAGGGGACCCTCACAACTTTCAGTGGATACTGGAATCTTCACATAGCTTCTGACTCACAGCTCCTCCCTTAATTAAATCTCAAAACTGCAAAAAGCACAGTCACCCAACCCCAGTCCAGCTTCAGAATTAAACAAAATCAGAGGATCTACATAAGAAAGAAGAGGAGATTGAGCAAACAGAAATAAAAGCTACCTCCCATCACTGAACAACATAATTAAGAGATTTAAAAAAGGGGAGCGGGGCAGGAAAACATACATAAATGAAGAAAAACCAAAGTCTCACACAGGTCCCTGGGAGGTCAGCCACTGAGAATACAGACTTTGGAACTCAAAAATTGAAGAGCCCCCAGAATGTCTGGTCTCAAACCAAAAACCCAGATATTATGATATTAAAAGAGAGAATAAATAGAAATGAGGAGAGACAAGAGGAAAGAATGAAAGAGTTGATAACTGAGATAACAGCAATATAGAATACTATGAATGACAGAAAACAAACTGATAAGCATGGAAAGCAAAATTAACCAAGTAGAAGAAAGAATCTCAGAGCTTGAAGAAAAAAATATGGAACTAACTCAAACTGTTAAAAACATATAAAAGAAGCTTAAAAAGACAGAACAAAACCTCCAAGAGACGAGTGATTATTTCAAGAGGCAAAACCTGAGATTAATTGGACTCTCTGAGGAAGACAGATAGAGACCACCCTAGAACAAACATTCTATGAAAATATTCAAAAAAACTTTCCTTATCTCATCACTGACATGGCCATTCAAACATAAGAGATTCAGAGAACTCCTTCAAGACAACAAATGAGAAGACCAACTCCTAGACACATAGTAATTTGCCTACACAAAATAGGTATAAAAGAAAAAATCCTAAAGGCAGCAAGAGAGAAAGGTCAGAATACCTACTGGGGAAACCCAATTAGAATAGTAGCAGACTTATCTACAGAAACACTTCAGGCTAGGAGAATTTGGAGACCAATCTTCAAAATTCTCAAGGATAAACAATTTCAACCAAGAATTACCTACCCTGGTAAGCTAAGTTTCATCAGTGATGTAGAATTAAAATCCTTCCCAGACATCCAATCCTTAAGAGTTTATGCTGCCTCCAGACCAGCGCTACAAGAAACACTTAAGAAAGTATTAAACACAGAAGAAAGGAAAAAAAGAACGACAACACCCTTCCCAAGAATGCAGGAAAAAGATTAAAAACACATATGAATCAACCCCCAAAATCAGAGAAAGACAACAAACAAATAAAAAGCAAATAGCTACAACAACAATAAACTCTGACATCTCAAAAATTAGCCTGAATGTGAATGGACTAAATGTACCACTGAAAAAAACATAGAATGGTAAAATGGATAAAATATCATGAGGCAACAATATATTGTCTCCAAGAGACTCATCTCACCAGAAAGGATACTCACAGACTCAAAGTAAGAGGATGGGAAACAAAATTTCAGATGAATAGAACACAGAAGAAAGCAGGAACTGTGATCTTAATATCAGACAAAATACCCTTTAAGCTATCAAAAATTTTAAAAGATATGAAAGGTTACTACATAATGATAAAAGGTTCAATATATCAACAAGAAATTCCATTCTAAACATATTTGTACCCAACACCGGAGCACCAACTTTCATAAAGCAGCTTCTAGGTAAGCTAAAAGAAGATACTGACTCTGATACTATCATAGCTGGGGACTTAAACACTCAGTAAAACCCTAGACAGATTATCAAGACAAAAAGTCAACAAGGAGATTTGGAACCTCAATGTAACACTTGACCAAATGGACTTAATTGATACCTACAGAACACTACACCAAACAACCATGGAATCTACATTCTACTCATCACCACATGGAACTTACACTAAGATTGACCATATCCTCGACCATAAATCAAGCATAAACAAAGTCCATAAGATTGAAATACTGCCATATACCTTCTCAAACCACAGTGGACTAAAAATAAATATCAACACCAACAAAGTTCCCCCCAAACGCACAAAAACATGGACAATAAACATCATGATGCTAAACAACTCCTGGGACAACACAGAAATCAAAACAGATACTAAAAGATATCTGGAAACAAATGAAAACAAAGAAACATCTTACCAAAATCTCTGGGATGCCATGAAAGCAGTCCTAAGAGAGGAATTCCTAGCTCTACGAACAGACATGAAGAAAATAGAAAGTTCATAAGTTAACAGTTTAACAAATCACCTAAGGAAGCTGGAAAAGCAAGACCACAAAATCCTAACTTTAGCAGAAGAGTCCAGATCACCAAAATAAAATCCAAACTCGGAACATAGAAGACAAAAAGATAATACAAAAAAATCACTGAAACCAAAAGCTGGTTTTTGAGAGAATAAACAAGATTGATGGATCCTTTGTTAGACTGACCAAGAAAAAGCCTGAATAAATACAATTAGAATGGCAAAAGATGAAGTCACAAGTGACCCCAAAGAAATACAAAAGATTATCAGAAATTACTATGTACGCCTGTATGGAAACAAACTTGAAACCTAAATGAAATAGAGAACACAACATCTCAGGTTAAGACAAGAAGAAATTGAGACCCTAAACAGATCAATAACAACCCAGGAAATCAACTATGTCATGAGAAAACTATCTATAAATAAAGTCATGGACCAGATGACTTTCCAGAAGAATTCTACAAAACATATGAGGTGGAGCTGATACCAATCCTACTGAAAGTATTCCAGTCAATTGAGAAAGATGGAACTCTCCCCAAATCATTTTATGAAGCTAACGTCACATTGATACCCAAACCAGGTAAAGATCCAACAAAGAAAGAGATCTACAGGCCAATATCCTTAATGTACATAGATATTAAAATTCTCAACAAGATTCTAGCAAACCGGATCCAACAACACATCTCAAAAATCATCCACCATGACCAAGTAGGCTTCATCCCTGGGATGCAGGGCTGGTTCAACATCTGCAAGACCATAAACGTAGTTAAATATATCAACAGATGTAAAGACAAAAACCACATGATTATAACATTAGATACGAGAAAAGCTTTTGGTAAAATCCAGCACCCCTTCTTGATAAAACCCCTCAGATGTCTAGGCATAGATCAAACATACCTCAAAATAGTAAGAGCCATCTATGAAAAACCCACAACCATCATACTGCTAAACAGACAGAAATGGGAAACATTTCCTGTGGAAACTGGAACCAGACAAGGATGCTCACTCTCACCCTTCCTGTTCAACACAGTATTGGAAGTTCTAGCTAGAGCAATCAGACAAAATATGGAAATCAGGGGTATCCAAATAGGAAAAAAGGAAGTTAAGTTATCCCTCTTTGCAGACGACAAGATTCTATACCTCAAAAACTCAAGAGAAACTGTCAAAAATCTCCTTGCACTTATAAAGGACTTTGGCAAAGTCTCAGAGTATAAAATCAAAGTGCAAATGTCAGTCGCATTCCTACACACCAACAATAAATAAACGGAATCCAAATAAGAAGCACCAACCTATTCACAATAGCTACACACACACAAAAATAAATACCTTGACATCTTCCTAACCAGAGAATGCAAAGACCTTGACAACAAAAACTGCAAAACACTGCTCAAAGAAATCAAAGATGACACAAACAAATGGAAAAATAGTCCATGCTCATGGACAGGAAGAATCAACATTGTTAAGATGTCCATACTACCCAAGGCAATCTACAGGTTTAATGCAGTGCCCATTAAATTACCAGTAGCATTCATCCCAGGCCTGGAAACGACAATGCAGGAATTCATTTGGAAACAAGAGGCACATGCTCTCAGATTTTAAGCTTTATTATAAAACTACAATAATCCAAACAGCCTCGTATTGGTACAAGAACAGGTATAAAGGCCAATGGAACAGGATAGAGATTCCAGAAGCAAAACCTCAATTCCTCAACCAACTCATCTTCAATAAAGCCTCCACCACCAAACACTTGGGAGAGAACCCATTCAGTAAATGGTACTGAGAAAACTGGCTGACCACACGCAGAAGATTAAAACAAGACCCCTATCTATCACCATACACAAAAATCAACTCTAAATAGATCAAAGACCTAAATGTAAAACCTCAAACTATAAGAACCTTAGAAAATGCAGGAGACACTCTTATGGAAATTGGAACTGGCAACCAATTCCTGATTAACACCCCAAGCACCCATGCCATCAGAGATAAGATAGACAAGCGGGACCTCATCAAACTGACAAGCTTCTGCAAAGTCAGAGAAACCACTGAGAGAGCATGGAGACAGCCCACAGCCTGGGAAAAAATATTTGTCAACTATATACCTGACAAAGGCCTAACATCTAGGATTTACAAGGAAGTTGAATGTGCCAAAAAGAAAAAAACCAAACAGTCCCAGAACAAAGTGGGCAAATGATATGAATAGACACTTCTCTAAATAAGACATACGCGCAGGCAACAGATACATGAAAAAATGCTCAGCCTCACCAGTCGTCAAAGAAATGCAAATTAAAACCATACTGAGATACTACCTAACTCCAGTCAGGATGGTCATCATCAATAACTCAAAAAACAACAAATGCTGGAGAGGATGCAGTGAAAAGGGAACACTTCTATACTGTTAGTGGGAGTGTAAACTCGTACAGCCTATATGGAAAACAGTGTAGTGATTCCTAAAAGATCTAAAAACTGACTTCCCATACAACCCTGCAATCCCCCTACTAGGAATATACCTGGAGGAACTAAAATCACTCTATGAAAAATATACCTGCACACGCATGTTTATTGCAGCATTATTTACAACAGAAAAAACATGGAACAAACCATGCTGCCCATCAAAAGAGGACTGGATTAAAAAAATGTGGTACATATATATGATGGAATATTACGCAGCCATAAAGAGAGACAAAATTATGAACTTTGCAGCAACTTGGATGGACTTAGAGGCTATAATAATGAGTGATCTATTACAGAAACAAAGAACTGAGTATCACATGTTCTCACTCATAAGCGGACCTTGAAGAACTATCATAGCACTATAAGAAAGGGATTGGCAGTAGTGGGAAATTGCCAAGGAAGAGCAGAGGCGGGACTGGCAGTAGTGGGAAGCTGCCAGTGGGGAGAGGGTAGAATTTTCAGTTGAGAGAAACTTCCAGGGGAGGGGAGGCACACTTCATCAACAAGGTTATCTGCCTAATGAACATTTGTATAACTAACCCTGAATTGTACCCCGCATCTTTAAAATAAATTTGTTTTTAAAAAAGATAACTTCCAGTTCCATCCAAGTCACTGCAAAAGATATGACTTCATGCTTTTTTTTATGGCTGAATAGTATTCTATTTTCTTTATTCATTCATCCATTGATGAACACTTAAGTTGATTTCATATCTTTGCTATTATGAATAGTGCTGCGATAAACAAAAGCACAGGCATCTTTTTGATATATTGCTTTCTTTTCCTTTTGGTAAATACCCAGTAGCAGGATTACTGAATTAAATGGTAGTTCTATTTTTAGTTCTTTGAGAAATATCCATACCCTTTTTCATAGAGGCTTACTCATTTACACTTCCATGAACAGTTTATAAAAGTTTCCTTTTCTCTACATCCTCACTAATATGTGTTATTTTTTGTCTTTTTGATAATAGCCATTCTGACTGGGGTAAAATGATATCTCATTGTGGGTTTGATTTGCATTTATCCAATGATTAGCATTTTGAGCCTTTTTTAATATACCTGTTAGTTATTTGCATTTCTTCTTTTGAAAAATGTCTATTTGCATCCTCTGTCCTGTTTTTAGTGGGTTTTTTTTTGTTGTTGTTGTTAAGTTGTTTGAGCTTCTTGTATATTCTAGGTACCAGTTCTCTGTTGGATGAATAGTTTGTAAATATTTTCTTCCATTCAACAGGTTTTCCTTCTTTACTCTGTTGGTTATTTCTTTTGCTGTGTAGACGATTTTTTGTTTAATTTTGTCTCATTTATCTATTTTTATTTTTGAGGTTTTAGTCATGAATCTGTTTCCTAGTCTGATGTCCAGAAAAGTTTTCCCTAGGTTTTCTTCCAGTATTTTTGTATTGTTGGGTCTTATATTTAAGTCTTTAATCTATCTTGAGTTGACTTTTGTATATGGTAAGAGATGGGACCCAGTTTCACTCTTCTGCACATGGCTAGCCAATTTTCCCAGCACCATTTATTGAAGAGGGTGTCTTTTCCCCAATGTATGTTCTTGTTAGCTTTGTCAAAGATCAGTTGGCTATAAATGTCAAGGCATACATTCTTAAATCCTAAATTGTTTTATGAGTATAGAATGAATGATTAAAAATTTTAAGACATAGACTCATTTCAGAATATAAAGAAAGCTATGCATCCCTTTTTGAGACTAAATATACATATGTACATTGATGTACAATTTCCAGGTATATGGGCATACTCACAGCCAGCCTCCACACCCATTATGAATCCACATTTAACCTGATTTAAGAAGACAGAAAATCTACAGCATTTTTGTAAAGAAGTGGAAAGAAATATAAAAAATGAAACAAATGTTTTTTAAAGGGCTCACCGCAGAAATAGACAAATATTAAAAGAAAAATGTTGAGGCACTAAACTTTTTAAAGTAGTTACATGCTCTGTAACAAAAAGCATGGAGCCAACTGCACCAAAACATCAAACAAGATATCTGCCATAGATTTTTCTGCCCCTCAAGGTTGAAATTTTAATGACCTATAGAAGTCCAAGACCTTTTCATGATAATTTCCAAGGTCAGGGGGCTGGGGAGGGAATATATGGTGAATGTGATCCCGTGTCTGTATATGCATACCTCTGCTCCTCTACCTCAATCTGGATGCAGAACTCAGTCCCTTCACTGGTTTCAACAATAAGTTTTCTCCTCTCTCCCCACACATTTACCAGGTTTCCTCAACTCATTTCATTCTCTCATGCGGTCTTTGTTTCCGCCCTATGAAATTGCTTCCTTTGAGTTTCAAATTCTTTCCCTTATTTTAGGCAGAATATAACTGTCTCCTATACTCAGCATTATACACAATCACTAAAGGAGATTATCAGAATAAAGGAGACTTCAGGAACTGCCCTTCTTAGAGGTTTAGCTTTTTATTTTATTTTTAATTTTTATTTTGAGTTGGAGTCTCATTCTGTCACCCAGGCTGGAGTGCAGTGGCACACTTACAACCACCACAGCCTTGACCTGCTGGGCTCAGGCAATCCTTCCACCTCAGCCTTCCAAATAGCTGGATCTACAGGCACACGCTACCACACCCAGTTAATTTTTTGATTTGTTGTAGAGACAAGGTCTCACCATGTTGACCAGGCTGATCTCGAACCCGCAGGCTCAGGCAGGCAATCCTCTCACCTCAGCCTCCCAAAGTGTTGGGATTATAGGCTTGAGACACCGCGTCCAGCCGAGGTTTAGCTTTTTTTTTTAAGTTGGAGTCTCACTCTGTCGCCCAGATTGGAGTGCAGTGGCCGCTCCCGGCCACCGCAGCCTCGACCTGCTGGGCTCTGGCGATCCTTCTGCCTCAGCCTTCCGAGTAGCTGGAACTACAGGCACGCGCTACCACGCCCGGCTAATTTTTTGATTTATTGTAGAGATGAGGTCTCACCAAGTTGCCCAGGCGGGTCTCGAACCCGTGGGCTCAGGCAACCCAGTCACCTCAGCCTCCCAAAGCGCGGGATTACAGGCTGAGCCACCGAGCCTGGCTAGCTTTTTAAATATACCCTGTTGTCACAGGAAAGATTCCCCTAGGGAATTTACTTACAGAAGGTTTGCTAGAAGTGTGGTTGAAAGCAGTATCTCTAGAAGAGCAAGGGAAACAGAACAGGACAGAGGCAGAGTTGAATGACATAGTTGAAACAGTAGCTTCAGCCAGTGCAACAAAGCTCTTTCAAGACTGAGATGGTCCAACAAAGATGTCCCCCATTAGGGATGTACCCATATCAATCAATCATCGGATATGGGCTGCCCCTAGGAATTGGGGCATAGATTTGGGCAAGGCAGCTACCTTCAGTGGAGAACCATTTCCAAAGCTGGATGCAGCTGTGAGTTGTCAGAGCTAATATCCCAGGCATCTGGTGTTTGCCCTGATCATAAAGGGAATCTGGGAGGTATCCAAACGTATCCATTGCGACCCACCCCGGTGCCACTCAATTCCCTGGCCTCATATAGTATATTCTCCCCACAAAGAAGCAATCCTCGAGGATCTTAATCTTTTGTCCTGGAAATGCTTTAAGAAGAACTCTAGTGGGACATGCTACAATGTCAGCCCTTTCTTCCAGTCTCACTCCCAACCCCACTTCTACCCTTACTCCATCCTCACCTCTACAGCTATTCTCTAGACTGTATCTGATATTTATAGTCTTCCTCATCTACCAACCCTAGCTGCGAGATTCCCCTCACCATCTACCCATCTTGGTTGGTCTGGTAGGATGACCCAGACCCTTGTCCCTGAGGGCATCTGAGTCCCTAGTTGCTATGTCCTTCTCAGGGTATGTCCATTTACCATCACAAATGGTCAGGAGACTACCAAGAGCCCTCCTTCCTCTTCCCCAACAGATCACCTGGATGCCAAATATATTTTTGCTGTTGTGTGTAACCGTAGCCCACTCTCCTCTTGATGATTATAGTCAGTGACCCCTGCCAGGATAGAGGATCTTTTTGTGGTCTGCTAAATTACTGGCACAAAGAACCTAATGTACTCACGTGGCAGCATAACTAAAGTATAATGGACCTCCTGTGGAAGCTTCCTTCCTCTGGGAACCATGACCATTAGATTTACAGAACTTAGAGTTATGGCAATGGGAAAGACAAATTTCCCAGATGGTTCACTAGAAATCATAGTAAGCAGACTCACTTTTCCTTGTAACCTTTACTTCTCACATTCCATGTTCTTTCTGTTGGGAAACAGCATCAAAATGGTTGATGATTTAGGATGTACTTTTCATCCTGGAGGATGGATCACATCCCTCACAGGGTATAATTTCCAAGTTGTCACCTTAGGTGTGCCTTCAAAAGCCATTTCATCACTCTGCCAGGCTGGAAGCTTTTGGTGATGGGATATGCGATAGAAAGAGTGAATCACATGGTCAGGTTGCTATTGCTACACCTCATTTGTTATTGCTGTTGAATGAATGCTTATGTTTTCCCCAAATTCCTATGTTGAAACTTAATCTCCAATGTGATGATATTGGAGATGGGGCCTTTGGTAAGCAATTGGGTCATGAAGACAGACACCATAAATGGAATTCGTGTTCTTAGACCCCACAGGACTCCCTCACTTCTTCTGTCAGGTGAGAACACAGCAAGAAGCCACCTATACACCAGGAAGCAGACCCTCACCAGACACTAAATCTGCTGGAAATTTGATCTTGAATTTCTAAGCCTTCAAAATCATGAGTAATAAATTTCTGTTGTAAGCTATCCTGTCTCCGATATTCTGTTATAGAGCCTGAATGGACCAGTACAGACAGTGGTAAAGTACATTGTTTGGCCCAATGCAACTTATGTATGATCATATGTTGGTAGATCAAACATTTTGTTTGCCCTTGGATAATGGTGCTGCCTATGAGCCTAATGGGCAGCAAAAGTAATCACTCAAAGAAATACCTGAGAACACCATTCCAAATAAATTGCTGCCTTCCAAGAAGAAATAGACACAAGTCAACTTCAGCTAGTTGGTCCCTCAAAGAATTGTGCCATATTAGAAGGTCAGTATTAGTTTTACTTCTGTCAGGTTAGATGATTGGCAGTAGCCATATGTAGTCTTTGTGAGAAGTAGTGCAAGCTCTTGGGCGCCAGAGATGGCCTCTCTCCCTGCCTTCATATCTATATAAACTCTTTATGCACTGTTGAGGTAGCTTTTTGCTTTTTACAAAGACTGGCTATTGTCAACTTGCCAAATCATTCTATATGGTTGTTTGGAGACTCTTCAATAGTAGATTATCTCTGGTGGGTATTATGATATAAACCAACTATATTCACTCTCCATGTCCATGATTGTATGTCAATCTACATCACCTCTTCCCAGACCTCTCTGTCTCATTCTTCCAACTTTTCTCCTTCCCAGCCCATGAGCACCAAGCTAAACCATTTGTCACTGCTAAAAAGTCTATATATTCTTATATCAACCTACTCGTTTGACACAAAACAGATGATCATGCACACCACCCAAAATTCAGCCAAGAGGATGGATCTTCTCCACTATCTTCAGGGCCAACCCTCAGTGGGGGCTATAGTGCAGCAGTCCAAATTCTGTATCAAGTGCTACTGCTACATAACAAATCTCCCCAAAACTTAGTGTTCAGCATATTATTTCTTAAGAGAGATGACAAACATGGCCAAGTATGGAGACAAATGAAGTGGCATGATGGTAAAAGTCACAAAATGAGGATGTCTAGAACACAATTAGGGTATCAACATCAACAATGCCAGAATGTGAGAAAAAGAGACCATGAGATAGACAATAAAGTCTTAAATGAATATGGGAGATAAGCTAGAACAAATCTTTATGTTTTCTACCAAACAAAATCAGATTTCTCTGCCTTCATCTTCAGGCCTCCCTCAACTCTGGACTGCATTTGCCTGATGAATATTCTCTTCCTGCTATAAGTAACTATAGCTTGGAAGCAACCTATAAGTAACTATTATGAGAAAATGGCTTTCCATTTACTGCCTTCATGTTATTACTTCAATCTGGAATTTTTCTCCCATCCCATCACCCCACAACCCTCCATGAGATATGTAATGACTCTTTATATGCCAACTCAAATCTTTTAGGAAGTAAGAACTTAAGTAAATAAACAAATCAAGTCTCCGTAAAGAAATTAATGTCAAAAATAGATCTTTCCTCCTCTGAACACATTGAACTCTTATGGTAGGGATCCCATCTTCCTGACCTTGATATTGCTGTACAAAGTACAGTGTAGATGCTTAAGTTTTCATGAATAAATGACTTAGCACCTTATACTTGGGGCACACAGTCTGGCATTCTATTCTAGAATATTGTATCTATACTATGAGTTAAAATATCCTTGATGTCAGAGATGAGGTCACAATTTTGACTTCCACAGTGTCTAGCAAAGTGTCTTAACATCAAGTTAGAACCAAAATGTTTAAGTTAATTTGTTAAGAAATTACTGCTAACCTGGGATACATGAGAAAGGAAGCTGACCTGTGCTGTAATTACAGGAACAAACTTTGTCAGTCCTATGGGGATCTCTGAGGTGAAGTGGCCCTTTGGAGATGGCCCAAATCAAAGATAGGGTGACAAACTTTTGTTCCCTGCAGTACCCAAGCATTGGATGTGCTCTGCATTACAAGAAGAGGGCATAGTGTTGGGTGAGGCAGCTACCTTCAGCTAAGGGCAAGTCCTGAAATAGGACATAGCTGTGAGTTCTCAGCATCCAAAATTCCAGTGAATTAGAAGAGGGACTATCTTGATTTTACAAGGGGACTAAGGTGGCACACGTGACATAACTGAGGATAAAAATGTAACAGCTGGCTCACGTTCCAAAAAAATCCTCTATTTGAGGTTTGGGTGAAAAGACAACATGGAATTTACTTGTAGCACCCAAGCTTCAACCTCTTCCTCTGAACCCAAACAACATTTGTTGTTGTTGTTGTTTTGTTTCTCTTTGTGATTTGGATTGGCCCCTGAGATATTTATTTCTGGCTCTGCCCTATTACTTGGGTACTGAGAAAGTTTCTCCCCAACCACACAGTGCTAGTCCCCATGCCAATACAGCCACTGTGGCAGCCTAATCAGGCAAGGTTTCCCATGTCAGTAAGACATCTCTTGCAATATGTAGGTTTATGGGGAATGTACAGTTGTCCCTGACTCGAGTATCAGCTTTTCATTCCCTACCTGTGTGATCTCTGCCTCTTACAAGAAGATGAAGCCAGAACATCCATGGGGCATTTTGTTTGCAAGGATGACTTGTCTCCTTGATTCCACTTTGTTTTTTATTTTAATATTTGGATGGCTAAATCTCCCATAGCAAGTGTCAATTGGCAGAAAATATCCATGTTTTCTATAATCAAATTTGAAGGGAGGAGAGAAGATAATTCTCATTGCACCTGACAACACTATGCATTTTTTTGAATGTGCACCATGCATGGGAATCTCCTAAATTAAAGGTGGCTTGCATTTGGATGCTCATGGCTGTTCTCTACAACAAAATCTCATAAACTAAACTTAAATTAATGGGCACAGTCTCTCACCAGTGTGCTCCACTTTTTCTAGGTCTCAGGCCAGAGCTGGAGGCTGGAGACTACTCCCTGGGGCCCTACTCACAGGAAGGCTGAGTGACTGGAAAGGCTGTTACCCCAGCGTCATCAGCTTCAACTCCCCAAGTCTCAACTAAGCCTCCAGCTTAATTCTGCCATTTGGTTTGTTTCCATAAAGACATCAGTCACTCTTTTCTCTTCTCATCTTGAATGAAGCTCTACTAACAAGGAGAATTTAGATCTCCCGTGAGTTCTAAGCTTCTCTAATTATGCCTTACTATACATTGCTCTTGTAATAACATGCTTCAACTTAACCTGATTTTCCAAACTGTTCAACAGCACCTTGTAATATGGCTTATTGCAAAAGACTCTAGTATTAACACATTTCCAGAGACCTTTTCTCTTTCCTATTGGTACATGGTGGGCAAGTGAATTTACGAGTCCCAGCAACTCTACACAATATCAAGTATGCTTTTTGATGCTGTTAAGGATTTCGTCACAGAGGTGAAGCCCTGTCAGAACTAAGATCATGTGTACCCCCTAATGCCAGGCCCTGTAAACGTTATGATAATCTTCACACTCCTGCCTCTGAAACCTGTCACTACTGCAGCATAGCATGTTCTCTTCAAACTCAAAATCATCTGTTTATTTCCTAGATTGGCTGGCTTGAAAATGTGTCTAGCTAACAGTCAGCAGGGTAGTTTGACTGGGGTTCCAGTTCTTGCCAGGTAACTGACTCAATAGATGTCCAACATCTGAAGGATTCTGTTTTAAAAAATGAAGTTTGGTAAGGACCTTTGATCAGTCAAAGCACACTTCTCCTTCCAAAAAGAATGTTGTACTTTAGTCTGTTGAGGTAAACTTCTTGGAAAAAAAAACAAAAACCACTCTCAGTAGCAATTTAAGCTTTCAAGGGTCATGTAATGCAATGATACTTAGATTTTTGTTTAAAATATTCAATCTTGAACAGTTCACCCCTATGCAAAAATAAATGGCACAGTTTATCTCAGAGTAGATCTCTACCTTGGGCTCCATATGAGCCTGCTATGGAACTATTCCTTTAAGATTCTATTATTTAAAATTGAGGGGCTTTGAGGTACATTCTGAAAATCCACAGAAGGCTTTTGGTAAGAGACTATGAGAAATCACTTAATCTTTCTATTGTCTTAAGAAAGAGTTTTACAGCCACACACTTGAATTTTTATTTATTTTGTGACTATGTTTTCTGACAGCATTCTGCATTTGATCTTTCCCTCAAGGCTCTTTATTATTTTTGAGAGTCTTCTCCTGGGAGAGACTATAGATAAAAAAATTTTATTTCCGAATTCAGCAAATTTTGGCCCATTTTTATTTGTTTTCATTCTGTTCGAATATTAAATAGTTTCTTTTTTAGTACATAGCCCTTTACCTTCATTTTATATGCAGCTAAAATAAATTAGCTGTCATTTTCAACATTTAGCCCAGGAACATGCTTAGCCAGATCAATTAGTTCATTAGGTGCAAATTTCCTAAACTTTCCACCACTACATTTCCAAGGTCCCTTGTCTTTTAGCCTTTGATAACATTTCAGTCACTCTCCTTAGCCTTCACTAAGACAGGTCACTGACAGATGACCTGAGGCGCACTAGTCCTGGAGACATCCTACTTTAAGTAACAAAAATGTGTTACTCTTGCTACATAGCAAATCTGTCCAAAACATACTTGTATGAAACAACCTTTATTTTGTTTTGCTCATAATTTTGTTTAACAAGTTTTGGGAAGTGTTCAGCTGGGTGGATCCTACCTGTAGTCTTTCTTGCAATTGTAGTCACGTATTGGTCAGAGCTATTGTCATTTGAAGGCTCGACTGGGCTGGATATCCAAGGCTCACTTTCGTGACAAACAATTGACATTAGCGGTCAACCAGAGTGCCCACAGGCAGTCTCCACATATGACTTAGCTTCTTCATATCAGGGCAGTTTCTGGTAGCTGAAATTCTTACATGGCAACTCATAATCCCATGTGTGAGTATTCTCCTCAACATGGTGGAACCTGTGTTACCTTTTATGACTTAGCTTTACAAATCATATAGTATTATTTGTGCTGTATTCTATTAGTTAACCTAGTTATAACACACCCAGTTTCAAAGTGAGGAAGTGCATACCTGCTTTTCAATGGAAGAAATGTCTAAGAATTTTGCAGCTATTTAATAAAACCCATCACAGGGGGCCTTGTTGTCATGCTTTCTTGTGAATTACTATTCCTTATGATAGAATCTGACACATAGGGGATGCTCTATAAGCATTTGCTGAAATTATGGAATTTGGTAGGGAAAAAGGAGGAATTCTGTGGATGATGCTAAAACTAGCAAGGTACCATGTGAAGTCTCTACCTCTTGAATTTTCAAGAAGAGAAGGGATACTACCATTGGCTATCTTGGGGGATATAAGCACTTGTCTGTCTAAAGGCAAAAGACTAACCATAGTGTTTTCTTGACCCTTTTCATTTTTTCATTATTCTAGGTCCAAAGGAGACAACTACGTTGCCAGATCTTTTACTTGATTTTTGAAATACAGTCAGGTTCCCAAACTCCGAGAATATGTGGAATAATAATAACCCGGAACCAGCCTAAAGTCATATATGGCAAGCAAGTGATCTGGAAGAAGTAGGGATGCTCTCAGGTATTCTCTTCCAGAGAGTAACTTTGATCACACAGAGCTACAGCTGAATGCCTTTCTCTGTTCCAAATTAGTCTGAGTTTTGTAAAGACTTAATTTTCTTTTGCTGCTGAACAGAGAAAAATTTCTCATGTGGAAGAGAGGAGGTATAGGAATATTGTATGCTGAGATCAAATACTTAGACTCTAAGCTAGGATGAGTTTTTACTAAATGCACTTACACATTATACAGAGTTATAAACAGAACAAAAGCCTTAAAAACCTTTGTTATTGTCTCCTAACACCCCCACCTAACAAGTTACCATGTTTATAAATGGAAATATCTACTGAGAAATGTCAGGCATCTTGTTTGAATCCTCTGAAACAAAACAATTTCTGTGATGCATGTATAGTGATGCCAAGAAGTTCATCTGCCAGCCAGAATTTCATCCTTTAAATACCTTGTTATGGCAGCACAAAAGAACACAACGAGATTTGTTTAGAGTGTCAGTCTTCCATCTCTGGGCTAAAGGGATTAGGTCTAAATAGCACATCATTACATAAGACTGTGCTTGAAAATGTTTACTTCTTTTGTCCTTAAAAGTACTTGATGGTGTTCTAGAAATTGACAAAAAATATTAATTGGTCTAAAGAAATTCATTCTAGGATTATAAGCAGTAGATTCATCAAGCATTCTAATTTATGTTATTATTTATTTAACACACAAAAGTACTGGGAATTTTCAAGTACAGTCATTTGTTCAACGTGGCAAGGGTTGAGAAGGGGCTATCTGGCATGGTGGTTAAAGGCATGGATTTCAGAGTCAGTCAGATCTGGCTTTAGCCTCTATGGTAAATAATTGTGACTTCAGGAAATTTACTTAACCTTTCGGTGACTCATTTTCCTTACTTGTAACATGGGATAAATATTCACCTTCCAGAGTTGTTTTAAGGGTTTAGATTACAATGTAATTATCTTATCAGGACTTAGTATGGAGTAGATACACAGTGAACAAATCAGAGAAGCATGAGCACAGGTTTTCAATAGGCTTTTTTTGGGGGGTGGGGAGGAGAAAGAGAGGTAGAGTATGTGAGAGAGAAAGAGAATGAAAATATTTTAGAGAGAGTACATAGAGAATGTTGTTGGAGCCAGTGTGGATATAATAGTCAGTCATTAATTTACTGATAAGATTCTGAATTTTGAAGATGTTGGAATGGAACAGAAATGGAGTTTCAGGAGGCACATGGAGATAAACCTCACTTAGAAAGAGTCACTTATTTCCTGACATAGTACAAATAGAAAGTCAGAAGCATTTCTCATGAACTGCTCCCCTTTCTATTCCCATGTCAATCCTACTTTCGCACACCTTCCCCCCTCCCACCCTCTTGCACCTCTATCACCAGATGTCACAAGTCTTTGCTTTGAACAAGGCTCCACAAGGCTCAACTGTTTACTATGTGAGACACAGTTGGAAAGCCACCAGGCTACTACTTGTCACTGCAACAAACTTAAAGGTATTTTCATTCCATCGTGGGAGGAAAGCTCAGTATGATATACAGATAAAAGGCAACTTTCCTGAAAAATGAGAGATGGAGAGGGAGTGAAGTAAAGATTTTGAGGTTTGCAAGGTCTTTTTTCCTTTTTGAAATGGGCTGATAAAGTCATTCTTGCTTTTAATTCTTACAGGTTAGGCCTTATGGAAGAAAGACATACCACAATGTAATGCAGAAATCTTGTCATTATAATTATAGTAATTACTCGCATTGCTTAAGGCTTATTTCTATAATGGTTTTGTTAAAAACTAATAAAGTTTAGACATGTATGTAAAGAAATAGAGCATAGATGACAAATTTCTAGTTTTTTAAATACTTTTACCAAAAAATATATTTTTATCTTTCCCCAACACTATTTTGTTCAAAAACAATTCTTTTAACACTCTTCACACAACCTTTTAAAATATTACTTATGAATCCATGCACCTTGATAAAATGTTTCCTGTTTTTCATTCCCCAAGGCTAAGGTGGCACAATTATTAGCTTTCAATAGGGTTAAACAATAACTACCCATGCTTGCCTTTGTGAAAGAATGGAAAACAAATATACCCTGAAGCACTGCAATGGCTCTTTCTTGGCATGTTCTTTCCTAGAAGAGCATAGAGAAATTAAAAAAAAATTTTTTTTACTCCTGTAAATAAACATTTTCTTCATTTCTAGTGCTGAATAAGTCCTTTCTAGCCCTACATTTTAACCATGTCATACTCTTTAATGGAAACTATTTTTAATACTGTGTAGCGATAATTAAAATTTGCCAGGTAACATTCTAGATGCAGGGAATATACCAATCAACAAGACAGATTAAAACCTCTGCCATCTGGAGCTCACAGTCTAATGGGGGAGACAGAACATGAAAAATGTAAGTAGTATAGAATGTGGCAATAAATGATAAAGAACAAATAAGAAAGGAAGGGAACAAGTAGTGTCAGAGGGTTGGGTCAGGGCTACAGTTTTAGAGAAGATGGTCAAGAAGTGGCTCTTGTGAAAGTGAGAATTAAGGGAAGATACCAGGGAAAGGGAGGAGGACGCTGAGTTTTAAGGACCAGTTAGCAGGCTGGGTGGTGTCAGCTATGGAGAGTGATGAGAAGTGGCAGGTAAGAGGAGGCTGACCTGGTATTATGTCCTGAGGACTTTGGCTCCCATACCATTACATAAGGTACCTCCGCAGGTGAGAGGCAGGAGGCCATTACAGCTGTCTACATCTTCTGTTTGCCCCTCAGGATTCTTTCTCCACCCTTCTCCATTCTGTTCTTTAGCCCAGGGAAGCTGAACTGTATTTTCCTATTTCTCCTCATGACCAATCACATTCCTTCCTTTTGACCCCTTTCCTCCTTTTTTTATTTTTATTTTTTTTTGAGTTGGAGTCTCATTCTGTCACCCAGACCAGAGTGCAGTGGCTGCGAGCTGCTGGGCTCTGGTGATCCTTCCTCCTCAGCCTTCCAAGTAGCTGGAACTACAGGCGCACGCTACCACGCTCCGCTAATTGTTGATTTATTGTAGAGATGAGGTCTCGCCAAGTTGGCCAAGCGGGTTTCGAACCCGCGGGCTCAGGCAATCCACTCACCTTGGCCTCCCAAAGCTCTGGGATTACAGGCTGAGCCACCGAGTTCAGCCTTCCTCCTCTTTCAATGATCCAAATGTTAGAGAAGCAGAGACACCTTGGTGCCTGTGTTTTCTTGCATCAGTAGTTCTCAATAGTTGCCTGAAGCCTACCTGTGTCAATGTTGGGAACCTGTTAAAATGCAGATTCCTTGGCCACAGTCAAGAAATATTCAATAAGGATCTCTCTTAAGGGGCTTGAGAATCTGCATGTATAAAAAGTTTCCCAGATACTTCTTTTTCTGTGAATTTTGAAAATTAGAATCCTAGATTATAAAAACAACTTCCTTCTGATAGGCATCCAAGCAGTTCCTTAAACCCAATTTATTTTCTTATCTTCAAACAGGAGAATTTAGAAATATTTGGTTTGACTCTATTTTGACTGATAATAATATGCTAAACTTTTATTTCTACTTTATTCAATGCTTATGAAATGTTTTATTTTGTGAAGTATTTAATCATTAAATACTATTCATAAAAATCATTTTGTACAGTTCTCATCAGTTTGCATAATATGAGACTTGATGCTCATTTGTAAATTTATCAATTTGTGGAAAGATGACTTCCACATGCATATTTTCTTCTGAACTCTAATCCCATGACAGATTATTCCATACATATTTGTATATCAACACTGGTTTTTTTTTCATTTGTATACTGATGTTTCCATAATAAATTATTCTTCAACATTTTATTTGGGTAACAAATAAAGGTATGCAAAAGTTACTAATAAATGCTGTTTATCATGCTATGATTCCATACTGTTTAAATTGATTTTGAGGGCTTTCTCACAGTTTTAGAAAGAAGCTGCCTCTGAGACTTAGATTTTTATGGAACTCATGATGAGGAATTCATGTTTCCTCATCACAACAGCATATGCAGCCCAGCTTTCATATTACATCCAATCTTCTGGAAGAGAGACACTAGACTGATGTTCTCCAGAGTATTTCTTGTACGATTTCCAGAGTCCAGCACTTTTAAACAAATATTGTCCTTTCAGTATTTTGCGGATTTTATAGGTTGCTTTCCCCTGCACCAGAATTTGCTATTTCAAGATATTCGGAGGCAAATCAAGACTATCAAAAAGAATGAACAAGGAAGGTACTGTCATGTGCCAAGAAGATAATAAATATCTAGCTGTGTAACTGAATTCAGTCCCTCCAAAGAAGATTGGTTTGTTTAGTCTCTTACTAAAATTTTGAATTATTTGCTAATAGAAAGTGGGTATGGTATTTTGATTGAGAGAGCAGCATAATAGATTGGACTGAGACCTGAATTAAACCTGCCTTCTAAGCTGAAGAGGATCAGATGGTGGAGTCATGATGTCCCACTTTGGCTGAACTATGTTTATAGTGACTACACAAAAGCATGCATTTCCTCTCAGATACTAGGATTTACAGCTGCTGGTTAAAAATATATCCAAGGGGTGCCAAAAGCCGAAGCAAATGGTCCATACATTTTAAGAATATAAGGAGAAATGTTGGAGAATCTTTTAATACTTGCATTGCATAAAATAAAATGTCTTATAAAGAAAGACTCTTATAGAATTTCTGCTTCTTTTGCCTCTGGCTAAATTAAGTCAATGTGTTTAACATGAATGCATTTTTCATAAAGATAAAAAATTCCACTTTTCAAAATAATTGTGCATTTTCTTTTATAAGCAAAAGCTTATAAAAGTTCTAGATACCAGTAGTGTTAGAGGATAAAGAGTAATCTATAAAAAAGGGAAAAATAATTTTATTTCCTGTACCTCAAAAACTTTTATTTACATTACTTTATATTTTAACAAAAGGATCATATAGAATTTTGAAAATTCTAAACTTGAAAAGTTTAAAAGAATCTTGAAAGTTATCAAGTTCAGGAACACTAATAACAGGAACAACAATGATGATATTGAAAATGTGGTTAGATTTTGAGTGCTTAACATCTGCTGGGCAATTTTAAAAATTTTTTTGTTTTAAAGAAGTAGGGTACAATTCAGGGTTAGGTATATAAATGTTCATTATGCAGGTACCCTTGTTGATGAGGTGCTAGCTTTACATATGTAATCTTCCACCATCCTCACAACAACCCTATGATGTAAATATTATTAACTTCATTTGACAGAGAACTGAGACACAAAATGTTTAACAAATCTGTCTGAGGTCATAGACTAACAAGTGGAAGAGTCAGTACTAAGACTGAAGAAACACTTGTAAAATTATCCCAGTCAGTCCTGTCCAGGGAAAGTGTACACAGTTGTCAAGACTGTGATTTGAAGGTGCCAGAAGGTCTACCCAAACACATCACCTCCAACAATTTACAACACCGACTCAAATTCCCACTAATAAAGTGCTTTGTGCTAAGATGTTGCCTCCAAGAGGTCATATTTTAAAAATATTACCTAAGAAGAGTTATTTATTAATGATAGCAAGATAAGGTGGACACATTTTAGAAAGCTTTGAATACTAAAATAAGGGGAAAAAATCCAAAATACTGTTGAAGGTTAAGCATTGTAGTACAAATTTTTGTTCAAGCCTCTCAAAGTAGAGGAGTAATGAAGACAAAATTTATCAAATTTGGCTTTGGTTGGATATGGAAACTATCTATTTTAAGTTATCTTCTCATCTGGGAGATATAACCACACTAGATAGTTCAAACTTTACCATTTTCAAGGGTTAAGTTTAATTAACTGCAAAAATTATCTATGTATAAATGTTTTCCTCAGACTTGCCATTTTGAGCAGAGATTCTTAAACAGGGGTCTACGTATGAACTCCTATTTATATATGAAATTTCAAATAAAGTATATGAGAATGCACAGTACCCTAAGAAGGTTGCCCACATTCATTACATCCTTATATGTCAATTCCCCAAAACTGTCAAGTTAGCACAAAATTAATCTAACACAGCTGCATTTCTTACATATCACCTAAAATTAGTGCCTGCTGGAGGTGGTCTTTAACAGCTAAGACAATATAACACACAACTGTTTTGAATTTTGTATACTAATGAGCATCTATAGCTTTAAGCTGGTATTTTAGAAAGTGAAATGTAATATTGAAAATGTTCCAGACTAGGATAACATTACACACCACTGGTACCTTAGAAACACTTTTTACCTTTTCATTGTGTTACTGTAACAACAGATAACAACTATTCAGGATTGGGGTTTTAAGTAAAGAATATGCAACAAGGAAGTGAGACAGGTAATGTCAATAGATGCTCTTAAGAAAGAGTTAGGCAATTGAAATGGTAAGTCTATTAATTTTAAATGCTTTCCAAAATGAACAAACTGATCTGACTTTCTTGCTGAGTTATTACCATGTTCTTTCAGTTCTCAAAGCATTTTCTTTACTCTGTATTTAACAACAAATGTGGGCCAATTGCTGTGAGTTAATTGAAAAGGATTGTTTTCTAGTTGCCAAGAAACGGCGCTTTCTTACACTTTGCAGGCCATTATGTGTACAGATCAAGCTTCCTGATTTTTCTTTTAGGGTTTAAGAATATAGGCTGCTGTGATTTAGTTGTCCCTTGGGGAGAGGAGCTCAACTCAAGAAGGCTTTCAGGGATTTTGTTCTATTTCAACTTACCAGGTAAGATTTGGATTTGAGAGTGCTACCTTCTTCCTTGAGCTTAACTTTTCCTAAGTCACTTAAATGCTTTTATGTTGAGTGAATGAGTGGATCTAAAATAATGATTTTATTTGAAATAGTTTCATGTAAAATCATGCCCATTGATCTTATTCCAGTTAAAGAATCTGAGGAGAAAAAAAGAGGTCAAGATAATAATGGATGTCTGTGAGACTGGTTCTAGAGTTTATTTCTTCCTGATTTCAGAGCAGTAAGTACATGTAAACCAACAGGTTATGCATACGTTTAGGGTTGAAATAGTGATATTATTGCTATGGAAGCACATATCATTATTTCTATTTAGAGGAAAGATTTCAAATCTTACTTGCCTGGTTCCAACTGCAAAATGGGTTTTACAATGTGTAAACTTCAAAAAGATTAATTAATCATATACCTAAGTATAACTTAGTTACTTGTGTCTCTTAAAAAAAATACACACAAGTATATATTTTCATTATCTTTTCTTCCTGTTTTCTGTTGGCTATTTTTTTTTTTTTTATGATTTTCTCTTAACAATGAAGATAAAATCAGGGTCTCTGCACTTCAGGTAGTACACTAACAAGTACAAAACAAAAAAGTCATCTCTCCTCCTCAGGAAGAAAAACAGCATTTTTTTTTTTTTCTTTCCTCTCTCTCTCTTTTTTTCCTTTGGATAATTTTTATCAAAACGCATACAGCGTTTCTTGATTCAGAGTTAGTAGCTCCCAGGCTCACAAATGCAGTGCTTACTGCGTAATAATGTGGGGCAAGGTTTGAAAAGGACTGAGTTGAGTTTGTTGGGTCAAATCAGCCTCCCTCTCTTAAGGAGTTCATGCTTTCATAGACTTAGGTCAAACTTAGCAATCTCATGAATTTACACTTGGCATCACAGAGTTCATCCACAAAACTGTATATATGTTGAAAGCGGGCATTGTCAACTTTACAGATGAACCTAGTTTTATGTTGCTATTGATCCTTTGTTTCAAAGATTTTACCTCCCGTGTTGTATGCTTTTGGGTTTCCTTAGGAATATACATCCTTGAAAAGGAAGTTCACAAAAAAGATACAAGTCAGGTCAAATATTTATTGTCTCATTAGCTAAATTTCCATCTGTTCAGGGTTTGAAGTCTTCTAAGTATGATCTGTGTAATGTGAACCCAAGTTAATGCTGAAAAGAAATTATTGCTGCATGCCTTTACCTGACAATATGATTGGAGTTTTCCAAGTGAACCAACACTTAGGTAGGGAAACTATTACATGAAACAATGTCAGTGAAGTGATAGTTGAATATAAACATGCAATCCATTCATTTATTTTAATGACTCCTCAAACTGGAGTCTCCTTTCTTAAATTCCTGAATATGTTTTATGCATATGTTTTAATTAACTATTAGTACTGTTAGCTATCACAAATTTATTACATTACAATTTTTATTTATGGAGTAGCAGAATTGAAGTAGCCCCTTTAAATAAATGCTTGGTTTGTGGTTATGTATACTTGGCATGACTTATGATCATTTTTAGTTTTGTTGGGACTGTGCATTTATTTCCAGGTAAGATGTAATTAAAAATTCTGTTCTAGTTTATATTATTTTATTCATCTTCTCAAAAAGTGTTCTTCACCTTAAAAATATACTATCAATATTGTTGAGACTATGATGCTTAAAATATCTATGCTGGCAAAATTTTTGCTTAATCACTTTTTGCAACTGCTAGAGCAAGGTGACATGTAGTATATGAGATGAGTGTAGTGGAGTGAAAGCCTGAGATGGTATCCCCTGAGCAGATTTCTTCCCATATCTAGTATGCTGTTTCTTCTTTGTCAGTACAGCAGTGTGATTGTAATGTTAATAAAACAAGTATATGGGAAATATTTAATAGTGCAACAAAAGCTTCTTGATTTCATTTTGAGTGTTTTTTGTTAAATAAATATTAACTGTTATTGATTTGCTTCTCTGTGAATTAACAGTTTTGGAAGACATAATAAAATTGATTTAGGTTAGAAAGAAAATTAGTTTATTCAATTTTTATTTAACCTTAATTAAGGAGAGACTAAACTGTATTGTCAGTTTGTAGACTGCGGTGATGATATACCATAAAATGATAAAGGCACTTATTGATTACTGCATCTAATGATTACTGCATCAAAAAGCACTTATTGATTACTGCATCTATTGATTACTGCATCTAATTGATTACTGCATCAAAACTTTATTTTGAGAAAATGTTGAAATTCCCAGAAGCATTTTAATAAGAATGAGTGTGAGAATGAGGGGAGGAATGGTTAGCTGTTGGTGTGGAGAAAATAAATTATATTTAAACTAGCCATGCTTTTTGAATTTGTCTACAAAAAACACACCCTAAAAGTCTTTGATAAACTCTTCATGGATCTACACTAGACCTACTCTATAGCATTACTTTAATCTACCATTCAAAAAATCCTGTCAAGTGTGAGTTTAACTTGACATATCTCATTTATAGTGAACTTAAGATGGTTTGGATAGTCAATTCTTCTATTGGAGGTACTCAGCATTAATTTCACTGTTCTAGAATTATTTAAGGGATCCTTACTAAGTAGTTTATCAATTTTTAAAATTCCATCTATATTTATATATTGTTTTGGAAATTGGGACATTTATTTTATGGTATATCTTTTAAACATCATTTCAAAGATTTCTGAAAACATTATTGGACCTTCAATTGCTAATTTCCTTATAGTCTTGTATATGAAATTTACCTAAGTTAGAATTCAGAATATGTCATAATCAAGTGTGTTCTTATTCTCAGTTTACCAAAAAATGCTCTCTTTATACTATTAGCAGATTATTTGCCTAAATGGAGGACATAAATATATGCAACATATTTCAGTAATTTTAATTGTTCTGTTGTTTATTTAAACACAATTTGTACCAACCTGCAGTCTTGCTCTGATAAGTTACGAGAAACATTCATTTTTTTCCTTAAAATTTTCGTTAAACTGGAATTTTAACTTTCAACTGCAGTGATATGATTTCAGAACCAGTCTCATATGTTTCTATTTCCATGTTTGCTATAGGCATTTATAAAACCTACGAGTGCTCACTCTTCTCTCTCTCTCTCTCTCTCCCCCCCCCACACTCTCTCTCCCTTGCTCTCTTTCTCTCTCTCCTTTCTTTTGAGCAGTTCTCAGATTGGCAATGGCAATGTCTGAAGATATTTTCTGATTGTCACAACAGAGGGTACAGGGTACTCCTGGCATCTAGTGAGTAGAGGTCAGGAAGGCTGCTAAACATCTTACAGTGTGTAGGATACTTCCCCACAACAAAGAAGTATTCGATTCCAAATGCCAATAAGAAATTCTGCTTTGAAGGTCTCACATATGTAATCATTGCTAAATGCATGATTACAAGTCAGAATTTTTGTTTTGAAAACATCTTGAAATCTATATGACTTATTCCTTCTATTTGTAACATTGGCCTATAAGATCACACTTATTTTTTTAATTGAAGTTTCTGAATTCTGCCAATTTAAAGTCTAGGAATCATGAACTGACTGGATTATCCAGTCTTCCCTTCCTTGATAATTACCAGTACCAAAATGACAATGGTCACATTATGTCTAAGCTGGTGTCATGTCCATATTACTAAATAGTGCTTTGTCTGAGTGACTTGTGGATTATTTCCCTTGCTTTTTCTACTTGTGGATAAAGAAGGATTCATTAAGGCAAGACAATAATCATCTGTTGAATCACAGTGCTCCTGGATTTCCATGTCCCAAGTCCTCCAATAATTATTTGTTTATTCTGAAGACATTTGGTGAGCACCTATCCTGTTCCAGAAACTGTTTTATGTTGGAAATTTAGCAATGAATAGCGTAGAAACCCTACTTCTGTAGCACTTTGTTCTGGTGAAAATCGAAGATTCAAAATTCTCCTTTCCTTCAAACATTTTTGACCTGGTCAGGGATATGCACAAAAACTGGTGCATTATAAATAGTTGCAGAAGTTTGTTCATACTTTTGTTTTGCTTTTCCATATAAACCCTCTGTTTCTCTAGTAACTACTAAGAACCTTTTCCTTATTTTCCGAACTTCACTTTCTGTAGATGTCACTATTTTCAGTTGCCACTTAATTGGTGTACATTTTAGAGGAGACTAACTTTGAAGTAAATTTTGAATGAAGAGAAATAGGATATTTGATGAATTGAAATAGTGTTAGTAAGACTAGTAAATTTGGCATTTAGGGAGAAAAGTCATAAAAGTGAAGATGGAAAATTGTGAGAGGAAAGAGGTCAGTCATGCCTGAAATTTATTTCATTTGTTATGCCAAAAAAGAGGGAGAGGAAAAAAAAAGAAAAAGAAAGGACGAGAAAGGGAGCAGTAAAGTAACATTCCAGGGTTACCATAACTGAGAGTGATTCTTTTCCTCTAGTGATATATTTCTAGGTAGTTCTTTAGAATTACTTACTTATTTTAGAGTTTATTCCTCAGTAGTCATGAACAAAGTTATTGGTCTCTTTCTTAAGAAGGAAATAAAAAGCATAAGTGAAACAGAATATTGTAATTACAATTTTAATATTCTGATCTTGATATTTCTATTCATTTTTATTTTGTAGTTTTTCCTTCCCTCGTGCTTGTTTTCCGAGTATATGCAAAAATATATATATCCTGTTAAATGTTCAACTAATGTGTTAAAATGTAAAAAAAAAAAAAGATTTGGTGCCCTAAAATTCCCATATGTTGTAAAGCTGTGAATGTTAAGTAATCATTTAACTTATTAAGATTGTATTTACAAAAAGTTGATTCCTCTTCCCATAAGATTAGAAATAAATTGAATCTTGTCCAACTAGGAGTCTACTGATGTATAAAATTCCAAATAAGTAATATAAATATAGTGATAGAAATTCTCATCTGGTTTACAACTGGTTTTCTAGTGATGATATGAAAAAAAATCTAAATTTATCTTAAAAGTCTTAGTGGTAACTGATATATTACAATGAAATTACCTTTGTTTTGCAAGTAACACAAAAAGAAGTCTTTTCTGCTTTTTTCCAAATCCAGGCTTTGCCATCTGTTAGCACTCTGAATGTGAATGAATTACCTAGTTTCCACGAACCTAGATTTTCTCTACCGTGAATGCAATAAAAAAATTTATCTCTTAGTGGCATTGTGGAAACTAAATATGATAATACCATTTAATACTTGTCACAGAAATTATGTAGCGATATGTTGATCCCCCTCTTTCATAATCTTAGGCCTAGACTAGCATAACTCATTCACAGAAAAGATTCTATAAGGAACCTTAAAATTCATGCCGTGTACCACACATCTGATGCTTGAATGTTTTATATAGAGTACCCCTGGTCATTAATCCATACTCTAATAGTTTCAATAAAATAAAAAGTGTAGCCGGGCTCGGTGGCTCAGCCTGTAATCCCGTGCCTTTGGGAGGCTGAGGTGAGTGGATTGCCTGAGCCCGTGGGTTCGAGACCCGCCTAGGCAGCGAGACCTCATCTCTACAATAAATCAAAAAATCAGCCGGGCATGGTAGCGCATGCCTGTAATTCCGGCTACTTGGAAGGCTGAAGTGGAAGGATCGCCGGAGCCCAGCAGGTCGAGGCTGCGGTGGCTGGGAGCGGCCACTGCACTCCAGTCTGGGTGACAGAGTGAGACTCCAACTCAAAAAACACAAAAACAAAAAAACAAAAAATTTAAAAAAATTAAAAAATAAGTGTTACCTCCTAAGACAACAGACATTTATAAAAATTGTCGAAACATATGAAACTGCCACTCTCATAGGTCAAAATAGCCCAATATTAAAAATTTCACATGAGTTAACATAATATATAATGTGAGGGGGATCCAAAAAAACAGGAATTATCTTTTGGAGGGTGGGCCCCTTGATGTACCCTCAGAATTTATTCCTCAATCCAAACGATCAACCGAAGTTTTTATTTAGAAGTTTTAAGAAGGTTGCATCACTATTTGCAGAAAAACATCCCGAGTTGTGGCAACCAGGTGACTGGTTCTTCTACCATGACAACGCACCTGCCCACACCGTGCTGAGTGTTCAACAATTTTTTACTAAAAACAGCATGGTCCCCATGCCCCACAATCCCTATTCACCCAATCTCACCCTGAGCAACTTTTAAAAAATTTCCTCAATTAAAAACTGTTCTCAAAGGGAAATGTTTTGCTGACATGAAAAAGATGAAACAAAGAGCAGAAACACTGAAAGGTATCAAAATTGACAAATTAAAAAACTGTTTTGAGTAATGGGAGAAGCATCTCGATAGGTGTGTTGCATCAAACAGAGAGCACTTTGAAGTGACTGAAGTTTAAATATGTAAGAATAAATATACAACTTTTAAAAAATAAATTCATTTTTTGGGATTCCCTCCTTGTATATAAAAAGCAAATCCTATTTCCCAAAATAATTCCATATGATAAAAGTCTGACATAACTTGATAAGACTAGAATGTAGATATAGTTCCATTAGGTGTTTAAAAAAACATTATGAAAAGATTCTACTACGGAGATCATACAGTAATTAAGATCTCAGAGCAGGGTTAACAAACTACAGTCCATGGACCAAATCCAGCCCAGCACCTGTTTTTGTACAACCTATGGAGGAAGGATTGTTTTTACATTTTTAAATGATTGGGGGGAAAAAAATCAAAAGAACAATGCTTTGTGATGTGTGAAAATGATATGAAATTTAAGAGTTTTATTGGAACACAGACGTGCTCCTTTATTTGCATATTGTCTAAGTCTGCTTTTGTGCTGCAGAGACAGAGTTGAGTAGTTGAGATAGAGACTGTATGGCTTATAAAGTCTAAAATATGTATTACCTGACTATTTATAGGAAGGGTTTGCTGACCCCTGTCCTAGAGTCAAACTGCCTGCATTCAAATGCCAATGCCACCACTTCTTGACTGTGTGATTTAGTCAAGTTACTTAACTTTTCTGAGCCTTAGTGTATTATCATTATTGTGAGTTGGAGTCTCACTCTGTTGCCAAGGTTGGAGTGCAGTGGCATGATTATAAGTCATTATAGTCTCTACCTTCTGGGTTCAGGAGATCCTGGCTTAGCCTTCCAAGTAGCTAGGACTATAGGTGCACCACCATGTTCAAATAATTTATTTTTATTTTTGTAGAGATGCGGTCTTGTTATGTTGCCTAAGCTGCTTTTGAACTCCTAGGCTCAATCAATCTTCTTGCCTTGGCCTCCCAAAGTGCTTGGATTACAGCTATGAGTTACTGCATCTGACCAGTTTCCACATTTTAAAATGGGCATAATAATAGCTCTACCTCAAGGATAATTTTAAGTGCCTGGTACATAACAAGCACTCTACAAATGTTACTATAATTATTAATACTCTTTTCAGGTGATATTTTGAATTATTAAAAGAAAAAAAAAAAAACAACCTATAGAAGCTGAAGAGTTCAGATGGGCTACAATTATTGCATCACGATATTATGATGTGAAGTCCAAACAACAGTATGTCACCACTTGCTCATAGAAATGATTTTAATATTTACATCTCATTCATACCAAATGGATCATTTCAAGTTAAAAATATTTAAACTTCTAAATTTGCAAATGCTAAGCTGCAAAGTAGGGGCTGTTTTCTCCCTAGGACAATGAACATCTGCTGAAACAATTTGTCCAACAGAGCATTTGCCTCTGCTGGCCTTTATTTTATTTTATTTTTTTAGAAGTGGAAAAAGGATCATTGTTTAACTTCAACTCTTCTAAACCAAGAAACAGTTTCTCCTGGGACTAGATGTTTCTAGGATTTGGAAAAGTAAAGGGACCTCGACTGTTTATTTTTTTCCTATTTTCGAGTAAGCGAAGGTGGAGTTTTACCTGGAATGTCATCTTCTTTTTTTCTTCTTATTTGAATATTGTTTGAAAGACCACAGGCCTTTCTAAATGATTTTGAGATTTCTGTACTGACTTGAACTCCACAGCACTTTCTAAATCTAAGACAGACTGAGGTGTGGGTAGTGGTGATCAAACAGCAGAAAGAGTCTGGTTTTAAATTAGAAAGGCTTTTGAGAAATAGCTCAGATCTATTACTTTTTTGTATGCAAAGTCAGAGGGTCTGGAGGGAAAATGATCCAAAATCTTGAAAATAAAATAAAATCCTCCCAAAGCTAAAATTCAATAGTATTCTAGAGATAATGGATGGTTAAGTAGAGCTGCTGATAAACTTCAAGTTCACAACTTATCAGTCAGGTTACCTCGCCAGTTTTTCTACATTGGTATCTCAGGGGAAGGTTGAAGAGAGGACACTTAAAGACTCAGCTTTATAATGTGTACTTAAGAAGTCAGTGAATAATAACTACTAGAGTTCTCTGGGTAAACCAGTTTGAATTAAAGATGCTTCTTTTGTTTCCTTGCTTTAAAGCAGAGCTTCTGTCCCTTGGGGGTTACACCAACAACAATGAGTCATATCTGAAATGGGGAAGGGAAAGTGTTGTCGAATTTCATGTTGATTCATAAGAATGAGCATGAAGGGTTATTCACAGTGTTTCAGGGGGGCTGGAGAGACATAAAAGGGAAACCTGAGAATCAAATATTTGAGCATTGAAGAAAATCTATTTGCAATAAAAGATTAAAGAACCTTGCTGTTATCAAATAGAATATATTCTACCATATATTAATATAAAGTACGCCTGGATTTTTACATTCTACTTTTTTTTGCTTATAAAATAGTTAAGTATGTAAATAAAAGACAAAGATCAGCTACCAAGTCAAAAATATTTTGCCACCTGCTCTGTATTTTGCCAGTCAGCTAAAATCTTTAGCATTCTTTGTTACAGAGGCTTACAATGCTTACGGGGTGGAGAAAAATTTTCTTCTGAGTGGACTGTTAGAATCTTTTGGATGACAGTCAAACACTTCTGTAATTTCCTTCAACATTTTTAGCTCCTTTTGGTATTACTTATTTCAAATATGTATCTGGAATGTCAAGAAGATGCCAGATATTATTTTAAATGTGTTTTGATGTATAATCAAGTTAAATTTATTCCTAGATAATTCAGAAATAAAGGTGGAGCGCTTTTTTCTTATCTTTTAGCAAAATGGAAAACTAATTAAGGACCAAACTGAGTTTTTGGTCAGTCTTCTGTGTGCAAAAATAAATTAAAATTTTTATCCTCTGGCCACAGACAGTAACTGATTTAAGTGTGGTGGGGAAAATAATTGAGTAGAATGGAAACCAGAAGCTAGAGTCATCACTTAAGTTATCAAATGTTCCAAATATTTAGTTCAAAGTCTATGGAGCTGTTTTGTTCAGATATTGGCATTTGTGTCCAAATAATTTAGATTATTTAGAAGAATGATTTTGAAATAAACTACCTATGGTTGTTTCTGAAGTTGAAGAAATCCACAATTCAAAATTTTATCGTTGCTGGACTACTCTAATTTCCATAAACCATCATGTGAAGTCTGTTGTGCTGGCACCAACAGTCATGGGGAAAGAAAGAGCAGAAAGAGTCTATGAGATCGTATAAACCACACTAAAATCATTCAGAATAGATGGTTCCTGGGTCAAAGGTTTCCAAACGATTTGTTACACCTGCAACTGCAGTATGACTAGGCCTATAAAATAAAAGAAGGTTGCTGTCCTTTCTGATCAAGAATCATTACAATATCAAACAAAGGATGAATTCTTTCCTAAGAAGCTTATGACTAATTCAGGTCTCTACAAGCATTTCAGGAACAAGATTCTTTTTGGTTACCAAGATCATAATAGTGTGATTTTGGCCCAGAGGCTTAAAAAGTAAAGCACATGTACTGTGTCTCACTTGTGGGCCATTTCTCTTTTTATTCCTATGCTCTGGATTTATTTTCTATCCTTGTTATATTGAGAAACAGCCAGTACAAATATTTTTAGCAGGCTTACCTGAATTAATCTCTTACAGGTCTAATATATTTGAACTAACAACAACAAAAATATTTGACAGAGAAAACTCTTCTTGCTCTTTATTTTCTAGCTCCTGTCCCTCTATTTTCAGCTTTGTGACCTTGGACAGGTCATTTAAATTCTTTGGAACTCAGTTTCTTCTTCTGCATAAATAAGCAAATGAATCTAGACCACTAAAAGAGTCTCTTGTAACTCCAACAGTCTATACCCCAATCTATCATAAACCAAAATTGAAACAATTCTTTGACCTTTATCAGCAAGAAAGGACAGTGGGAAGAAAGCACGTTAGGAATTTTTTTTTTTTCTCATTTCTTTCACTCCCACAACTGCTGGTGCAAGTGGTTCAAGTTGGTGAGACAAATTGTATTTGTTGTACTAATTATTTGAGTAGAGTTTCACACATAGTGTATGTTTATGAAACCGAAGGGGAGCTATTCTAAGCTATAATCTATTACTGTTTCCATTTTTGACTAGTTTCAAGGCTTGAAACTTGTTTGTGAATAGAATACTGAATAAACATAACATGCATTTGTTTCTTAGGAAATAAAAAGCTAATACTTAACATTAATATTGACTTCTTCCTTCTAATTAATGTAGCTTTTCATATTTTTCCAAATTTTTGTGAAAAATGTGCTTACTCCTGTAAATGCCTTTATCATTCCTTTGTTGAAATCCTTCAAAAAGTTCAAAATACTCATGTTCTAGTGATAAAATATTGCTAAAGATTTACATTGAATGTTTCCACTTCATGCATACAAAAAATAAAATTTTTTTCTCTTAGAGTTTGACTCGTTATCAATGGCTTTGGGAGTGGGAGGAGGAGGAAGAATTTTATTGATAATTCTCCTCTTGCTTTTCTTGAAATTTCCTTAAATGACAGATGTAGTCAAAAAGAACTGTAGTTATGAGACAACTATTCGAGATGACTGATCATTGTAAAATACTCAACTTTAGTTGGACAGTGTAATAAATAGACTGGGAATAAGAAAAGAAGCTACTTATGTTTCATTTCCTAAATTCTCATGTCTAAAAACAGCAATGTTTTGTCCACTTCTCATTTTGTGTAGTTATTGCAAAAATTTCCTGCCATCATAAATGTAAGAGTTAGTGAGGCTTATTTAAATGTGTGTGGAGCCGGGCTCAGTGGCTCAGCCTGTAATCCCGCGCCTTTGGGAGGCTGAGGTGAGTGGATTGCCTGAGCCCGCGGGTTCGAGACCTGCCTCGGCAACTTGGCGAGCCCTTATCTCTACAATAAATCAAAAAATCAGCCGGGCGTGGTAGTGCATGCCTGTAATTCCGGCTACTCAGAAGACTGAGGCGGAAGGATCGCCGGAGCCCAGCAGGTCGAGGCTGTAGTGGCCGGGAGCAGCCACTGCACTCCAGTCTGGGTGACAGAGTGAGACTCCTACTCAAAAATAAAAAATAAAAAATAATAAAAAATAAAACAAACAAACAAACAAAAAATGTTTGTGGAAAGCCTGAATATATACCAAAAGTGTTATCGTAGACTTGGTTTAAAATAAGAGATCTAGAAACATTTAATCTTTCAAAGACAAAGAAATTCTTCATTTTAACTGTTACCTGCGTAACATGTCAGGCTGACGAAAGTTAGGTTGGCTCAATGACACAATACAGCATTGTTATCCATTGCAAATAATTGTACATACCAGATAATAGATGCAAGAAGAGCTAATGACCAATTAAAATGTTCATGATTATATTTTTCTGTCACTACTGAAAAAAGTAAATTTAATTTCCAATTTTCCACAGAATTTATAAAACCTGATTTATGCAAAGTTAAATATGTATCTAATGTACATTATAGAACTAAATTAATGTATACATATTTTATATCTTTGAATAGTAGAATATGCAAATTCAGAGGCAATTTCAAACCAAACTTTCAACTCTTTAGAGCTTTCAACTCTAAAATATATCATTTTCAAGTTTGTTTTCAAGGTTCATGTTCTTAGATTTTATTTGAAAATTAAGAGTATACTGCAGATGTAATTGAGCTCAACAGGGGGAGAAAACAATCTAATTTTTCATTAGGGCTCCTGTGGTAACCACAAAGAGAAACAATAACATGGTAAATACAGTAACGTCTCTATGGGCCTTTGAAAATCAGAATGAACAACATGATTGCATAAAAGATTAACCCATGAGGATAATTTGCCAGTACTTCATTTATTTTCTAAACTGCCTTGCTTCAAGGAGGCCTCATCGGAGAATATTTCAAACAATAAGAAAGAAAACTTTAAAAAATTAAATAAGACATTTTAATATATTGTCTCCAAAAATATATTTCACAGGCTTAGTACATATTCCAAGCAGGAAGTTACTAATTTTAGTCAGGAATTTAGACATTTTCATTCATTCAGAAGTCTTTATTAAGAAAAACCTATATATTATTGAAGCACTAGAAAGAGATTTATTAGGTTAAAAATTGTGCAACGTGATTTCTAGTACCCACAATGTTATTTTGTTACGTTCTAGCACTCATCTCTTCCACCATGTATTTGTTATATTTCATATATGATACTGATCAATACTTTGAACCAATAGATATTTATTCCAGATGATCTACATTCACAAATATAGGAGTATTTTTATTTTTGCAAATAAATGAAGAGAGAAGGAATTCAGAAGTAGAATTCTAAAAATAAAAAACAAAAAACAGGTAATTGCAAAGATTCTAATGTGGTATGTATCCATGTATCAGCTGTCTGGGTGGCCCTAATCACCCATTTCACTCAGAGTTTTGTAGCCCTACAATAGTTCAATAAAAATTGGCCCCAACTTTCCCTTTCCCCTGGGTCTCATAGATAGTGTGAAATAATAACCCTATCCATTCTGCATGATTCCATATTTGATGCACTTGATTTCACTTATTTTCATAAAATACATTCATACCAGGAAGCTGGGTTGAAGACTTACATGTCTTGATATACAAGGACATTATTACATCACAGCACAGCACAGTCCATAGCATTAAATCGAATATCAGACATCCCTGCTCTCTAGCAAGATGGGTCACTAGCTATCACGTTTGCTTAAGACCTAGCTCTTTATTTCTTGGTGGGCCATCTTCCCCTACCTTCTGTTCTCCCCCATTTGTTTCCCTAGTCTTAGATCACTTGACCTACCCATCTTTAGTTGAAGCAAAACATTTTATGCAAGCAGTATCTTTTTCTTTTTCCAATTTTTACCTCATTTTAGACAACATTCAAATGCAAAAACAAAGATGGTTCACCAAGATGTTTTTGCTGAATCAGGCAGTTTTTGCCATGAGAAATTCTGATACCTGCTTTTCACCTATCTGCTCCACCACCCTTCTACCCCTGCTCCAACACAAAGTTTTGTAATGCACTCTAACTGTTGAAGGCCATCTGCCAGCAGAGTATTAGGCTCTGAGGGTTATGGAAGAGACCTAGTGGCAAGACCTAGCATTCATTTCCACTTCCCCTATTCCTTCCTGACCATAGCCAAACCCTAATCCCCATTAATCCTACAATACTTGAAACACTTTTCTTCCCTCCACTGCTACCTTAGTCCAAATTACCATTATCTTTTCACCAGGATTAGTGCAACAGCCTCTAACCTATTGTTGGGAGAAAGAAACTTTTCCTCTCCCAACTTTGTTGGTTGGGAGGTGGAGGGGAGGCTGAAAATTATTTGACGATAGACAGATTAAATGGAGAAACGTTTATTTTCAAATGCCTGGGGGAGTACCTCATAAGAAATGACTCCTCCAATAGCTGGGGTAAGGGTTTATATACCAACCTAATAACGGGGGAGTTTAGGGTTTCAAATGATAGAAGGCTCTAATTAGGATTGTTGACACTGTTTTTTGGAATGTCCCAGTACAGAAGGCCTGTTGTTGCCGTGACTGGAGACTTCCATGGAAGGACCAATTGTGGTAGCTGACTCTACTTGAATCAAGTAAGACAAGTTCAGATAAAACAGATCGGATTACACCTTCCCCCCTAAATCTTTTGTAGCTCAGATATCTTCACTTTGAAAAAATATTTATGCCATTTTGGTGGGTCTTTGGTCCATATATCATCTCCCTATATTCAGTTTTATTCCCCACAAATCTGTTCTCTGCATTGTAGCTAGGTTGATATTTTAAAAACACTCGATCAAGGCACCCTTCTTAAAAACACTTCAGTGACTTTTCACTGCCAAGGATTATGATTTATAATCCTAGATTTACCAGCTTGCTTAGTGAAGCTTAAAGAACAAAAGAATAAAATAGTATAAATATAGGCTAGTTGGCTAAAGAAGTAGGACAAGGTGGGTAAATTAAGATATACAGAAAAGTTAGCCTTTAGTGCCGTTCCACATTTGTGTCTATTTCTCAGATTTTATTTCTAAAAATTACTGCTTTGGGCAGTGTGCCAGGCACCAAATCTTTTTCTCTTCCCTTAAATTGTAACTAGCATTTCATTCCTTCAGGGCCTTACTGAAATGCCTGGCTAAAAGTTCATAAGCTTATTCTTATGAGTGTTAATAAGTTAATGTACTATGAATTTCCACATGTAGTGTTTCTCTTTTTCTAAGGTCCTTCATAATTTATTCTACAGGGAAACCTGCAAAAGGCATTTCAGACCCTGGAACAACACACTGAGGAGAAAATTTGAGCAATGGGCTTTTTGTACTGCCCATGAATAGAACTGGCCCTGGAGGAAAGAATTCGACAGCCTTTGTATAATCTGGGCTCTCAGGAGAAGGGTTAATGCTCTTCTGTATAACCCTATTATGTGGCATAAGTTTAGTGACACAGTGATATTATGCTATCCAGCTGTGAATGCTACTTGAATTACCATACGTTTTTATAAAAATAGCTTTATTTAGACATAATTCACATGCCATAAAATTCACCCATTTAAAATGTACATATCAATAGATTTTTGAGTATACAGAGAGTTGTGCAACCATCACCACTGCCTAATTTTCAAACATTCTCATCATCCCATAAAGAAACCCTTTATCCATTAGCGTCATTCTCCACTCCTGCCTCTACTACCCTAACCCAGAACTAGTTTGCAAATAGGCTATTTTATGGCTCTACAGACTTCCCTACTCTGGATTTTAAAAAATATAAACAGATTCATATAACATGTAATATTTTATGACTGGCTTCTCTCATCTAGCATAAAATTTTCAAGGTTTATCCATGTTGTAGCTGCATCATTACTTCACTACTTTATTCCTTTTTATTGTATACTACAATTTATTATCTGTTTGTTCGTCAGTTGGTAGACATTTGGATTGTTTCCACTTTTTGACTGCTATGAATCATGCTGCTATGAACATCTATGTACAAGTTTTGTGCAGTTTCAAGGGCCTTCAAGTATCAATATTTAGTTCTGCAAATGTGTATACACTGTTCATCTATTCTGCTTCTGAATATTTTGTGGGCAGTATTCTATTAAATATCTTAGACGTTTGGATGTATTTCTATCTCCAAAAAGAATCATTTACTATATTTGAGGTGCAAATGAGTGAGAATTTTCAAAAGTAATTAATCTTGACTTACAGAGAGCTTAGCAATCTACCCATTTATCTCCTCCACAGACACATACTGAGTTCCTATAATGTGCCATGGATATAATACAGAAGATATAGTGATGAACAAAACATAGCCCCTGACCTCAAGGAACATGTTCTAGAGAGAAGAGATAAGCAAATAGATATGTAATGGGTCAGATGTTAATATGTATTATGTCGAAAATAAAAGCAGAGTAAGAGGGTAGAGAGGGTCGTGGAAAGGGGCTGCTAGCTTATACAGAGAGCTCAGAGAAGATCTCCTTGATGAAGGCAACATTTAGGCAGAAATGTGAAGGCTTCAGGGAACTGTTTATGCAGGGGTTCTAAGGAAGAGTGCTCCATACGATGGGGACAGCAAGTGCAGAGCCCCAAGATTGAGAGAGTTTGTCTCAGCTCATTTCCCTTCTCTCGATATATTTCTAATTCAAATGAATAATTTCTGTTTTTACCCCATTACACCACAGTTTCTTTTCAAAAAGTATTTTGCCATCATGAATTACATATTGTACCCTATCTAAGAAGTTTCAGTTTAGATAATGTTTCAGAATTTAATAAATTTACAAACTAAGGCAACAAAACAAAATATTTCACACCCTTGCAGAAGCACTATTTCTGAGCCGTGACTTCAACAAACTTTACTGAATGCCTTTGATAATACTTCCCAAGGTATAATCTGTGGACCACACTTGTGGTTCAGAACTTTCACTAGGGATTTGACAATATTTTGGGTAATTAAGAATAGTCAGTTAGGCCTTAGTAATTTATGTTAATTAGGTTTGTATTTTGACAGTACAGACTGTAGTGAATGTTGTCACAGAGATGACTTAATTCCAACTATGTGCTGAGGAATCTGGATGGTTTATGAATGGTCTACATTGCAATTCATCAATTATGACACACTGGTTGTGGAGAATGTGATCAGTTCATCTCATATGCCACATGTGGCTCAGGTGGTTCTGTGACTCAATGGAGTTAATGTTAGAAAATTAGACATTGTTGACTATATGCTATGTTTCCACTGAATATGAATATTCAAAGAGAAGTCCTGCTTGCCACAAAAAAGTCCAGTATATTTTACAGCAATTCCTTACACATAGTCATTACTTTTCAGGACCAATGTCCTGAAAAGCGTTGTTCAGCTTTGCTCATGTTTGTGATCTGTATTTCAGATTACCTTAGGTGATAGGCAAATCTTGTGGCCTGAATATGTGAGAGCAAGATTATATAACACTTTCCATATTTAGAGTTGGAATATTCCAGAATGCCCCCAAATCTTCACATTTACTAGGTAAACCTAGGTGCTTCCACAATTGCTCTCTGTATTTTGGCAGATAAAGCAAACATCCCTTAATTTCATACCCTCAAAGGAAACTGTTGGCAAGTTGTCTGTGATTGAGGCATATACACAGTAAAAAATTAAAATTCAAACATAGAATTCCCTTCCATTTGCCTTCACAAAATATATTTAATTCCTATCCACAGTCAAAGATAAAATAGCCCTTCTTGTTCCTGTACTAGCATTAAAATGATTTTCTCTTTCCTAGCATTTCATATGTCATATTTTCCACATTGGGTCACATCCACATCCTTTGACTGTCATGACCTAAGAGTATATTCTGGCTGTAGAGGGTTCTCAAAAAGTCTTTGCGAATTTATTATTACTGTGGCTTATAAGTATTAGGAGATAAATGTCAGATGATCTTATGTGGTTCCACTTTTTTCTGTTTGGGTGTTTTGGGTTTGTTTAAATTAGTAAGTCTTTGGTTAAAAAAATTAGAGGAAGATGAATGAGAAGAAGAGTTTAAAGTGTGTTATTCCTTTAGGAATATTTTTTCTTTAGTTTTACTTGCCTGTGGTCAGAAATAAGATTCAACTTTTAAAAATCCCACTGTCTTAAGTCCTAATAGCTATTTCCTTTTAAATATGGCTGAAATGACAGTCTTTAAAGGGTGTTACCAGACTTAAGCTTTGCCAGGTAAAGAAGGTGGAGCTGTATGGGAATGAGGCTTTGTTTAATCAGGTTGTATAATATTTTGCTGAGACATGTTGGGAAAAGCAATTCAATGTAATGTGGACTCAGTGTGAAATCACAGTCTGAAGCTCACCTTATACAATTTAAAGATCTTTTGGCATCCTCTTGGCAATTCGTACAGCAGCAATACTAGGAGAAATTAACTCACTATTTAATGTATACATACAGGCCTTTCCCCAACATTTGTGGGACTAGAAAAAGAGTATAAATACAGGCCCACATACAATATGTTGTGTTATAAAGCATACTTAGTATCTTTAAATGAAGTGTGTTCTATCCTCCTATCTTAAAAAACATACCTTCAGGCAAGTTTCAGATTTAGAATTATTTTGATTCCTTGTAGCTTCATCTTTAAAAAGTAGAGATGCTGGGAGAGCCTGCTCCAAAGCTCACAGTCCAGGCCCCATCCCCCACCTCTCCCTCACCGTTCCTTCTTGCAAAATGAGAGATCTCAAGACTGTGCATGTGGCCACTCCTGCCCACATATCTAAGCTCTACCAGGACCCCTAGCAAACAGCTGCCACCTGAGCAGCCCTCAAGCCTAGCAGTGTTTTTTATACAGATGGGACAGTTCATGCCAAGGAATAGATATGGAGAAGCAGCTAAAGCAGGGTCATAGCAATTGGGGAGGTGGGGGTGAGAAGCATTCTGGGATTCCAGGTAACCAGAGAAAGCAAAGAAGGGGGTGTGTGGTTCTGGATGGGCACAATCCTTTGGTTCTAGGATTCTTTGTCCTGATCAAAGTGTTGTAGCCAGAAGAAGGACAGAGAGATTCTCTGAAGCATAAAGTACAGAACAGAGACTCTCTTGCCTGGTATAAAGAGCTACAAATGCGTATGAGTAGGGAGGGATGTGTGTGTGTGTAGATGCACGTACATACATATGCCAACTGTGCTAAGCCCTGTTGCTTATATATCTTTTAAAGATATAGAAAATTTAATATGTGTATAATCATGTATTAGTTATAAAAGTGATAGGTATATGGGTGAGCTGGAAAAATGAGTAATACAACACATTTGTGGTTGAGTACACAATGATGATTACTTGACTATGGATAGCGTAATACTTCATTTTATATTTTAACAAATTGAGACTGAAACCCTTCTCAGAAAGGTCTGGGAAGCTTTCAAGTTTCCCTAATATACACACTGAAGGATCAGTTTCGTCTTGCTCACTGCTGCACGGCATGTGAGAATGAGCAGTGTTATCTCCTGCTAAGTAGAGTAGAGCAAGACTTGGGGATGCCCACTTCAGCTAGGTTTCTTCTCTCCATGGGTGGTTTCATACCCCTCTTCCCTTGGGTATCCTTGCTCTTCTTGTATGCATGTTGGAAGGGTTTTTTTTTAAACTTCATAACCCTTCAATCCCATGAGCTGTGTGTTTGAGCAAATGTCAGATACATGTATGCAAACTATTCAACTATAATACTATATTTAATAGTCTTAGATAAGTAGTGAATTTAATCTGTTGTGATCTGATTTGCCAGAATTTGTAATGAGATGAGGTATTTTACAGCTCTTTAAGTGATCCACATCCTGGATTATAATCATTATAACTATTTGTTGGTTTCCTTATTACCTAACCATGTTATCAAATATTTTATTACTCTGTGAAGAAGAAAGTGTTTAATTAGCATATGTCAACAAGCAAAAAAGGAAGGAAGCAAGAGTATAAGCTCCCTGGGGGAAAGGATGTCCTATTTGTTTACCACTCTATTTCCAGAACCTTGGACGTAGAATGGCCCATAGTGGGGTCCTCAGTAAGTATTTGTTACCTAATAAAAGAATAATAGAACTAATGGAAGTAATTTATATCAAGTATGAACTCTGGTCCAATGATTAATGTTTAGGAGGATAGTGTTTCATTTAATTAGTTTAGCTAGTTCTTTACTACTGTATGGCATTAAATCTTCTGGTATAGAAGAAAATGAGGTTTGATGACATTATATAACTTGCCCAAGATAACACAGCCTGTGAAATGAGAGTCATGTATCAACTGCTGTAATTTTATTGTTTTCATTCCCTTATTTACACATCTTACAAATTTACATCTTGCTAGCTTTAATTGGTGCATATAATAGGGGCTGGACATGGTGGGTAATGCTTGCAATCCCAGCACACTGGGAGGCCAAGGTGGGAAGATTGCTTGAGGCCAGGAGTTGAAGACAAGCCTCGACAACATAGTGAGACCAGTCTCTACAAAAGGGAAAAGAATATTACAGGTATAAAAAGTTAGTAACTTTTTTTTTTCAAAGTTAGTAGCATCATTTGGAACAGGGGAAGTCAGTAATTGGGGATCTAAAATCACAAAACTCTGTGCCCCACATGGTCCTGGTTCCTCTAACTCAGAAAGAGGCAGAATTCTGGACAGACTTCTGACCTCTTTCTGGTAGCAGCAATCAAAGGCCTGTGATGGCTACATGTAGTAGAAAGAATAAAGCAGGGCAGAAATCAAATGACTTCTGCTCTTCACTGTCACCTGCTCTCCTGAGCCTTTCTTTCTAACTCGCTGCCTTCCTGGACTTTGGACTTTGGTAACCCAGAACAGTGGTCCTTGCCAGCTTGCACTTGGCCTTACTTGACTTCCCTGGACTCCAGCCTGAAGTATAACTGTGTGCTCCTCCCAGTCTTGTCTCTACCTCCCACAGTCTTCCTGAGGCTCTTGAAGTCAGTATCTGTCAGAACCTACCTGGCTAGTTAGACTCCTATGCGTGTTGTCTTAGTCTGGGTAACCTTAGAACCACCCAAGTAAGGAATTAAAGAAAACCTTAGGAGAGTTCTCTTAAAAAAATGAAAAATCAATTAGCTCTTGTTCCAAACTGTATTCTCTGTCACTATATTATAGTGCCTGTGTGGGTCTACTCTCTGTTCATATAGGCCTGAGAGACAAACTTTTAAGAATATAATGAGTATCTAGTGACTATTTTCTTTTACCTGCAGGTATCCAACAGTTGCAAAAGGACTGAGGTATGTATGCCTGGGTGTCATCTGAATCACTTTGGATTGTTTTGCTAATGTGTCGTTAATGTTAGTTTGAGTTGAAGTGAAATGGTCTTGTCAAAAACAAAATGATATCTTAGCTGTAAATATTGATCAAACCAAACAAACTCACATCAAATACTGTTCTTACCATAAGCAACAAACATCTTTATACGGGATGACTGCAACTGTCATGGTTTAGAGATAACAGTTAAAATATTGTCACATATTTTTAATGTCTTTTGGGAATTGTTTTACTCATTAAGGACAGAGACTGAGAAGGAGGGGGAGAAAGAAGAGGGAAAAAATAGTTAACTCTTACCTAACAAGAAGTTGAACCAGTGTCATCTATATTTTGCACTGTAAAATGATGTGTATTCAAAATATGAATTTTATTATCATAAAAACCTTTTCAAAGTCCTAATAGGAATGGTTATCAAAGTGTTTTCTCATTTCTAACCTGAGAAACTGAACAACAGGCAGATAAAATCTGGGAAGTTCTTCAACTGAACTAATTTGCTTAACATCTGATATTAAATATTTGGTTAAACTTTTGCTTCCCAAGACTCAGTTTGAAGTAGTAGAAAATGTTAATTTCAGCATGTCTCAGCACTTAAGGTACTTTCATGTTGTCACAAGATTGGTCTATATAGAAAAAAATACATATATTTAGAATATGTCTGAGCTAAAATCATTGGCATCTGGGAGTTTTATGAGTTCCATTTAATGTGCAATTGCATATAAAATGAGCAATGGAGTGGGAATTAAGAATTCCACTGACTTCTGGGTCTAGCTTTACCAGTAACTAGTTTGGTGAGCTTGGGCAGGTCATTTGACCTCTGATGGCCTTAAGACTTTTCTTTGTAAATGAGGATCTGGGCTCTGATTTCTAAGGCCAATTAAAGCTGTGAAGTCATATGACTTTTCTAGAATTTACTTTCAAAATACACACTGCTTATTTATGTCTGGGCCTATCTTAAAGGTATTACTGGATCTTATCCAATCATAGCTTTAGCAAACAATATGGCCACAGAAAGGCAACTTGCGTCATTTGATTTTATTTTTTCACACTCAAACAATACCTGGCAAACAAAAAAAGGTTTCTGAATTGTGATTGGCACAATGATGCATGGTCAGCTGCACTGAGAATTTAAGCAAACTATATACACAGCCAGGGTACAGAATGAAGGCAAGGGCTGGTCTGCTTTTACCTGCATGTGTGAACTTAACCAATGTGTTGAATTGTGAGTGTGAGACATATGCCAAAACCCATCAATTTCAGTCTTCTACACAATGCACAAAAGTATATAGTAACTCTGTTACTATAATATAGTAACAGACAATACAGTTTGAAATAAAAGTGAATGGATTTTTCATATTTTTTAGAAACTCCTAAGGTTTTCTGCAATTTCTTGCTTAGGTGGTTGTGAGGTTACCCAGACTAATACAACATGCATAGGAGTCTAACCAGCCAAGTGGGATTTGACAGATACCGACTTTGAGAGCCTCAGGAAGGCTGTGGGAGGTAGAGACAAGTCTGGGAGGTGCACACAGTTGTTATACTTTTAGAGTTGTTATAATTCTAGAGTGACTTTTTTTTCCAGCTCTCTGCCTCCTAGATCTTCTACTGAATTTACCACCAGAGTCCACACTTTATTCTTTGCACTCCCTCATTTCTGTGACATTATCCAGCCTTCTATGTCTCTTCTTACTCTCCTCTCCACACCTTATATTTAGTCATAATACAGGACATCTTCCTATACCTTTGGCTCTTTTGTATTGGATCTGACTCCCCAAGCATTTTCACAACTTTAATTGTCACTAATATATAGACAGCTCTGTAACTAACATCTTTATCTTTGATTACTCTTGTACAGTTTAAAACTATCTACTGTCTAAATTCTTATTAATTCATTCATATTTAATAGCGTATATGCTATAAAAGGATTCTTTTAGGTGTAGTAAGGCATTTGAGGAACACTTTTTTAAAAAACAAATCATTTCTAGCAAGAAGTTATAGGTGACATAGCTCAATACTTGCTGGATGTTTAGAAAGCATTCTCAGTTTTGTGTAAGACTAAATGAGATGTCCTAGTTTTAAAAATTCAATGATTTATGGTTTTCTTGTGATTTAGAAGTTATTTAAGGAAAAGAGAGTTTAAGAATAAGACTTTTGGTCTTAGAATATGCTATCTTTTATTTCAAAGGAATCTTGTTCTTGTAGATAAAATTCAAGATGCAGATGTACCATCTGTAGTCAAATTATGCACGCTCTTCTTCTCACCCGCAGTACTCTAAAGTACTGTTCACACCTGCAGCCCAAATCAGGTCTCCCCATCTCTGTGCACAATATCATCATTCTTTTGGTCACCCAATCTTAAAATATTAGCAAGATGCATGACTCTTCCCTTTTCCTCTTCTCCTGTACTCCTGTATTTTGTTAGACATCGAATTCTATGGATTTTTGCTTCATATTATCTTTTGAAAGCATGTCTCTGCATTACTTTTGTCCCCACCTGAGTTAATGTTCTCACACCTCACATCTGCAGTATTGCAGCAGTCTATTCAATGCAGTCTAAATTCCATAACTCCCTTCTAAATCCCTACCGAAACCTGCTAGCTGAATCTTGGTAAGGCAGTTTACATGACACTTCCATGTCATTAGCAACTCTCCAATGCCTTCAGAATGAAGTCTAAATCCTTCACTTTCAAGACTTACCATAACTTATCTGTTCTCGTCAAGGAAAGTTAAACTGATATGTTTAGAAAAAGAAGAGGTGCTGTTTACAACTGAGAATTTAATGTAAGGGTAGTTTTTATTCTTAGTGTAGTTTTTATTCTTAGTGTACTTAGTGTAGTGTATCTTCAGGTTTTTTGGGAGATAATCTTTCTTTGTAATTAAGCAGAAATAAGAACACAACAACAGTGGAAAGAGATTTTTCAAGCAAAGGTATTGACAAAGGGAATAAGAATGACAGAAAGCAGAGGGATCTAGGATTCCTGGTCTAAGTGAGCTTGTTGCCTCCTAGATAATGCCATGATGCTTTAGAAGCCTGGGAGGGTAATATCTTGAATGAAAGTATTTAGTATCAAGATCATACTAGAAGCAAAACAAGAATTTAATGCGCTTATATATTAAGGCCTATGAGAGAGACTTAAGGGTTAAGGTAGGAAAATTATAATTATCCTAAATATTTGGTATTGTTCCTTAATTTTGAATAAAGTATCTTAAAAGATATTTAAGAAGGAATTGTGCACAGTAAAATCCTTTATGAAACTATACAATTGACTATAGAGAGCAAAAGGACTGCCCAATGAGACTTTCTGAAAGTTGAAAACACATGAAAATAAAGGCCCTCAAATATAACATCCTTATGTTATCTAGTAGAACTAGCAACTAAATTCAGTGCTTTGAACCACACTCTACATTTATGAAACAAAGTGAAATGCAGTATAGAACTTCTGAGTGTTCTGGAGTTACACTGCCCAAGATTCAAATCCTAGCTCTATCCTTATTTTCTGTGTATCCTTAGTCAAGTTACTTAACCTTTCTGTGTTTCAGCTTCCTTGGTTACAAAATATGGGTAGCAACACTACATATTTCTTAGAATTGTGCTGAGCAGTGAATGTGATCATGCATGTAAGTTGCCTAGAAAAGGCACCAAGTACATATATGAATACTTAGTAACAATCCTACAAAGTAAGCAGTGTTATACCCATGTTACCGACAATGAACTATGCCACGGAGAGATTGACATTTGACAAAAGTAATGCTACTACTAAGTGCTACAGCCTCTACAACTCCAAAATCATTACTGTATCTCCACATAACTTCATTGCTTTTTGCATTGCTAGAGATATGACAAAGGATTAAACCTAGACCCTGCCTCCAAGGATAACACTATAAATAGGGAGAAAAACAAGAAGTGAATGGACAACTCTGCATAGGTGTTCCAGAACCACTGGGAAAAGAGCATTTAACCCAGCCTAGAAGGGCTAAGGGTGGCTTCCATTGAAGTTTGCAGCTAAACTGGGTCTTGAAGTGTGGGTAGGAATTAGGTCATGGGCTCTGGTGGAGTAGAAAGTGTCCTAAGCAGAGAAAACATCAAGCAAAAGAGTGGAGAGGATGATGGAGAGGCAAAGGAACAAAGACTGGGAGAGGACGAAGAACATTAGGGTTTACAATAGGTCGTGGAGGCTGGAATATGGAATCTGGGGTAGGGGTGAGGCTTGACTTTAAAGGTATAAAGTTGAAACGGTTCTCCACCAGCCATGGAAACACAAATCAAGGAGATGAGGCAGTATACCAAGATGTATACACTAGAGCCAAATAATCGGTATCCTTAGATGTATAGGCTGGTGCTCATTGACACTGAGTCTAAGTTAAGTCCTTTTAAATGTAATGGATGCCACAGACTTGAGGAAGTTAGATGTGTCTTTAGGTAGTACATACTTTGCTGCAGGAAGAATAACCTCACTAATAACTGAGAGAAATATCCCCCACTCCCTGCTTCTGGGTAGTCTTTCCTAAGGAAACTTATCTACATTCAAATTATAAATTAAAATTCTTTTGTCTCTAATAGAAAAGTATCTTCCAGACATTTTTGTGTGAAAAATGTTTTTAGTGTTTTATTGAACATTTTTCATGGCAGTAGATCTATCAAACACGTTACATTAAATGCTATAGATGGGCTACAGAAAAATGTTGGCTTAAGGGTCACTTTAAACTCTACTTCTAAAGATATACTATCTCATGAAATATTACCAGTGGGCTTCAATGCAAGTTTACTATTAAAAGCATTTATCAAGAAGTAATTAAAATATAAACCTAGTTGTGCATCTTAGAAAATTCCAGAATAATATCTTTTTAACTATGAAACACAACTTTGGAGAAAAGGTATTCCATCTAATGTCTCCCTGTACAGTTTGTGGAAACTTATTTGTATTGGTCCAGCATGTTGAGAAATTATAATTCTAATTTCAGAGACAGGGCAACTCCTTGTTATGTTGTCTGTAACTCAGTCAATAGAGTGTGTACTAAGTGCCAGAAACTATGTTAAACAATAGAGATACTATGAATAAGATATAGTTCTGCCTACAGACAACTCATTTTATATGGATAAAACAGAAATATTTATGATGTAATATGAAAAGTACAAAATAGAAGTTATGTATCAAATCCATAAGAGACTTAAGAATCAAGAGTAGGAGATCCCCAAACCTGGAGAAAAAAATGATAATTAAGCAATTTCATATAACTTTTTTCCCTCCAGTAACTGATGTGAGAGTGTTGACTGAATCATTTATATAGGTCAGAAAACCATTTAATTAGCACTAACTTCTCTAGTGTTTGATCCTAATTCAAATAAATGATAATGTTATTGCAATTGTTAGTTCCCTTATCTTTTTAAACACCCTAGTCTCCCTTACAAGTGAGTTTTCTTTTTTGTTGTTGTGTTTTTTGTTTGTTTGTTTGTTTAGTTTTGGTTTTGGTTTTTTTGAGTCAAGGTCTCATTCTGTTGCCCACACTGGAGTGCAGTGGCATGATCATGGCTCACCACAGCCTCGACCTCCTGAGCCCAGGCAATCATTCCACTTCAGCCTCCTGAGTGGCTGGAACTATAGGCATACACACCACACCCAGCTAATTTTTTCTTTTTTAATAGAGATGATATCTTGCTATGTTGGCAAGTATGGTCTTAAACTCCTGGGCTCAAGCAATCTTCCCTCTTTGGCCTCCCAAAGTCCTAGGATTAAAGATGTGAGCCACTGTGCCCAGTCTACAAATGTTTTAAAAATGCAAATTTTGTAATGTGAACCTGCTTAATAGAAATCTTTCCTTAGCATGTGTAATATATCATAAAATATTTTAAAGTCAAGTCACTAGCTAATGTGTGACAGTGCTCCTAAGAAAACTTAATGTGGATATCCATCATAATTCATTATGATATTCATCATAATTCATACAAATTAAGAATCCTCTGAAACTAAAAGCCACAAAACATATTTCTCTAAAACTGTGCAGCAATTTTTAAAGTAGAAATGTTTTAATGTGAATCTATGAGTTAGTTGTCACTGTAATCTGAATTATTTATTATGGATAGATCATAATCTTGAATCTGAATAGTCTATACATTAGTATATCTCAAAGGAATGTCTTTTGGCTAGTCTGGTTCAGAGCTTACATTTCTCAATTTACATGGAGAATTTCATGTTATAGTCTTTCCTCAACTCTTCTATGTAAAGTCAACATTAGCTTCCATTGTTAACAAAGCTGTTAATTTCTTTGGTTGTTCCAAAGTAAACATCACTTTTTATACTCATTTCTTTCATTCCCAACTTTTTCATCCCCAATGATCATATGACAGTGACACTGATTTTATAGACAATTGGAGGGATTACTAAATATGGAATATGTGTTTCATTTTAAAAACTACTATTTTTTTTGTTTTTCAAGTTGTAGAAGAAGAGAACAGAAATGATGCTGGTTGCATGTATATAAATATTCAATGCTAAAAATGTACCAAATTAATTTCAAACAAATTTCCTATTTATGATAACTAATTGTAATACAGTTTCCCTATACATAAACATAAAATCATTTATAATATTAAATTTATAATATAAAATCTATTATAATATTTTAAAAGACATACTGGTATGTTTTAAGGTAGGTAATACCCATTTTACATATGAATGCTTAAATATTTCATGTTTATAATAACACTACATTTCATATAGATGGAAATGATTTCAGTCTTTAAAGTGCTTTGTATTTGCTTAATCCTCACAATCCTCACCATAACTATAGAGTGGGAAGTGTGTTTAAGTCATCTTTGTTAATTAGGGAACATGGGAAAGGTTTATATGTTCTACAACAGTAGTCAGTAAAATAGGAGAGGGTCCAAAAAAAAAAAAAAAAAAACCAACAGCAATTAATTTTTTGGAGAACAGGCCCCTTGCAGTACAAGCTTCTGCCACTAGGTTAGTGTTTTAGGAGCCTACTGACATCAGTGTACCAGCTAATTTTGTTGTGAGAGTCTGTGTTCAGCTTCAATGAGCATTTTTTGGAGAATCTTTCAACACATTTGCCCATTTCATGATGGATAATATATGAGTGCGCCTGCCCACACCATGCTGTGTTCAGCAGTTTTTGACCAAAACCAGCATGACCTCCATGCTCCACCCTCCCTATTTACCTGATCTTGCTCTGAGTGACTTTTTTTATTTCCCTAGATTAAAAAAAAAAAAAATCCTCAAAGAGAAACATTTTGCCAGTGTGGGAGAGGTGAAACAAAAAATGTCAGAAGCACTAAAAAGCATCGAGATTTGTGAGTTCCTAAATCGTTCTGAGCAATGAGAAAAGCATCTTGACAGATGTATTGCATCAGACAGAGTACTTTGAAGATGACTGAAATTTAAACATGTAAGAATAAATGCACAATTTTTTGTAAATGAATTCCAGGTTTTTTTGGATCCCCCCTCTTATGACCTGAAGGTCAAATCTGATCTATTACCAGTTTTTCAAAATAAAGTTGCATTGGAAGATAGCCCCATTCACTGATTTACATATTGCTTGTGGTGCTTTTGTGCTATAATGGCAGGATTGGGTAGTTGCCACTGAGACTATAAGGCCCACTAAGCCTGAGATATTTACTATTTGGCCTTTTATGAAGAAAAGTAAAATTCTGATCATGTTCTACAGCAATTTGTTCTTAAGAATCATGTTTTAATAAACCAATTTAAAACTGTTTTCTCCCTTTATGAAGTCAAAACTAATAATATGTGCTACTTTGAAGGTGACTGAAATTTGTATTTGCTTAATCCTCACAATCCTCACCATAACTATAGAGTGGGAAGTGTGTTTCAATTTTCTTTTTTCATTGAGAACATGGGAAAAGTTGTATGTTCTACAACAGTGGTCAATAAAATACAAAGGGGGACTCAAAAAAGCTCAGAATTATTTTTTGGAGGGCAGATCCCTATTTGCATATTACAAAAAGTGAAACAGAATTTCACAGAATTTAATGTTGATATTTTTATAACAGAGAGGCTGAGCATGGTGACTGATATCTGTAATCCCTTTGGGAGACCAAGGTGGAAGGATTGCTTGGAGCCACGATTTTGAGACCAGACTTGGCAACATGGTATCTCTCCAAAAAATAAAAAATTAAAAAGTTAGCTGAGCTTGGTGATTAAAATAACATAAAATAGAAAATTAAAAAATTAGTCATCTATAGTCCTAGCTATTTGGGAGGTTGAGGCAGGAGGATCACTGGAGCCAGGAGTTCATGGTTTCAGTGAGCTATCATTATATCAGTGCACTCCAGCCTGGGCAACAGAGCAAGACCCTGTCTCAAAATAATAATAATAACAACAACAAGAGGAGGTAGCATATCAAAAATGCAAGTTGACAAAATAATTAGAAGAATTTTCGTTTGTTGATATTACAACTAGCATGAACTCAGATAATTACAAAAAGAGTCTCCTTTTAAAATGAAACTAATACTATTGAAATTTAGTATGGCTTGAGGCTCCATTCATATCAATATTTCAGATTAGCTTTCATTAGGATAGTTCCTAATAGAAGCAATTACCAAATAGTTATTTCAGCCTTAGACTATGCACTAAGGCTGATTTAGCCTTGCTTTTGGACATCTTTTCCTTTTAGAAAGATTCAAATATGAATACAACTATCTGACTCTTTCTTTAGCAACATCCTCTAGAAAAGATGTGCTACACTTCTAAGATATGTAATATAAAATTGTTCCAATTAAAATAAATTATCACCAGCTAAACATACAGTGAACTAAATTTTCTGGAAAGGATATATAATACCAATTATCATGTCTCTCTGGCCTTCTACTCTTAAAATATTTAACTATGAAGAAATTGGAAAAACCAGACTTTTTTTCATTATTGCTAGAAATATGAGGGAAGTTTGATTTGGAGCATAAAAGAATTGATATAGATAAATGAAACACAAACATATCGTAAAGTTATTTTTAATTATTTATTGTTTATTATATTTCCCTATTTATATGGAGAGTTTCATGTGATTGTGTTTCCTCAAATTTTCCATGGAATGTTGATATCAACTTCCATTGTTTTTCTTTAAGAGACAGGCTCTTAATCTGTCTCCTAGGTTGGAGGACAGTGGTGCAATCATAACTCACAGCAGCCTCAAATTCATTGGCTCAAGTGATCCTCCCACTTTAGCCTCCCAAAGCGCTAGAATTACAGGCATGAGCCACTGTGCTTGGCCTAGATTTTTTTGTTTTTAAATGAAACTACAACATTTTAACCAACTATCATTATACTTTACTTTTTTTTATTTTAATGTATTTAGTTATTAATAGATACTGGGATCTTTTCCTTAAAGCAACAAACTCAACATCTTTCTAAAAAGGAATATGCAATCAAGTTTCCACTTTCTTTTCATGACCTTTCTATTCATTGGACTTTATCTATAGCAAATATATTCAAGTGTTTATAAGTGGCATCTATTTCAAAAACTTGTGTAATATGTCTTCTAAGCATTACCTTTATTTACTCATTTTGCTTGTAATTTTCAGCTTAATTAAGTCAAATAAAAACATTGAGGACCAACTAAATTTAAGGCACTAATGTAGTTGGAGAGAAAATCTTATTTTACATTGTCCATTAGTTTGGTGCTAAGTAACTATTCTCTCAAGGAATGGTCAACTGAGGCAGAATCGAACAGAGTCAAGATTTTTTTTAAAAATTACATCCTATATGTCCAGTTTCTACTCCAGTTTATGCTTCAACAGGTCCAATAGCTTTTTGACTGCTTTCCTTTAAGATTAGATATACTGCCATAATAGACATAAAAGCTCTATTTCTTCTTTTCTTTCTTACTTTATTTCTTTACCCTTCCCCTTGCCTTCAGACTTTCCCTGGTCAAAACCACTCTTCTCATTTCTGCCAGACTTTTTTTTTTTCATTACAGTGCTTTTAAAGCTGGCTGATGTTGGCTTTATAGGAGGAGAGAGAAAAATATAACCAGAAATTTCTCATTGTTTCTCTAGCAGAAGAAAAAAAGTTCTTTCTTTAAATTTCAGATCTCATTTACTTTTCTGACATTTTTTTAAAAAGTGATATTAAAGCACTTGTCTATACCACTGAGATGATAATTATCTTACATTGCAACTCCTTATTATGGTCCTTTTTAGTTTGTAAGTTTCTGGATATCAAACCTTAGTATTCAATTCCTATCTGAGTTGAGTATATTTTCTTGTACAAAAAACATAACTATTTATTGAAGAAAAATGCACATGGACTGAATATTCTTCATTATTATTTTCAAGTGACATAATAATTGTGCATATTTATGGGGTACAGTGTGATATTTTGATATGTGTATATAATGTGTATGGTCAAGTCAGAATAATTATCATATTCATCACTTCAAACATTTATTTGTGTGGAGAACATTTATAACAGAGCAAAATTCTTAATATTCTTAATTTAAGTGTATTTATATTTGTTATATAACTTTTTAGTAATAAAGGCAGTATGGTAAAAAAAAATTTTAATTTTCACTAAGTTGTGTAAGTTGCATGTATAACTTATTTCCAAAGTTTAATTCACCAGAAAGAACTTTAACAATAAATATTTATAAAATTATATTTGTATATACAAATACACATATATATACATATACTCATGCATAGATGAATTGACTTTTCTATTGAAATTTTCATGTTATATATTTTTTATTTTATTTTTTATTTTAAAGATGTGGGGTACAATTCAGGGTTAGGTATGCAAACGTTCATTATGCAGGTACCCTTGATGATGAGATGTGCCCCCCTCCCTCCGCAGATTCCCACTACTGCCAATTTTGTAAAACAAAACATTTTGGTACAATAACTAGCAATATCAGCAGTTGTTTTGATCAAGCCAAATTGACAGTTACGGCTTTTTTTTTTTTTTTTTTTATTGATAGCTGAGTCAAGTTGATCTGATGGGAAAACCAGGCATTCTAAGAAATTTATAGGTGTTGGCAGTTACATGAAAGTAAGATCCAGTAAAAAAGCAGCAACAGTTTATTTAACAGGTTGCCTGAATCAAGTGGAACTTACTGTTTTGGTATTTTGCCTGCCTTTTTTTTCCATTTACAAATGAACCAGTGCCCCATAGAAATAGTTTTTAAATAAAGTCAAATTGAAATGTCCTAATTTCACCAATATATTTTATTAACTGGAATGGTAGTACTTTTTAGTGGTATTTGCCTGACTCTAGGTTTGTGTATTTTTTCACACATTCTGTTAGGTGAATACCCGCCAAAGCAAATAGCTGAATGATATTTATACCAGATTGTTTCTATGTAGGAACACTATGTTACATTGCTTGTTTCCTTGAAGTAATACAGGAGATTAGACTCTTGAATGTTGAATACAAACTTTGGTTACTTTAAAAAAATGCTACCTCAAAGTGGAATTTTCAAAACTGAAATGTACTGATAAAAAAGGTCATCACAAACGGGAATTCAATTAAACAACAATAATCGTGCAAATTGTTAATCAACCCTAAGGTATTACTTTTTATCAATATTGTAAACCATTTATTTTAAGGAAATATCTAAAAATATTGACTAAATACAACAGTGGAACATCAAAGTAGTCTAGACATAATTTTTTTTTTCCTTTTTTTGAACGCTGCTTGCATAATGAAGTTTTTCAGCCTTATGTTTATGGCCTTGGATGATCAAGTTCATTGTTTTGAAGACTGAAGAAAGAGTTTTGCTCAAACCTGCACAGAGAGACAGAGAGAGGGTGACAGAGCCAAGGCCAAGGTTTCTGTCATTTCTAGTGTCTCCAGAATTACTTGGAGGAGCCACAATAGCTACTGGTGGAAGGGCCAAGCAGGCAATTCCTCACCTCTCTCCTCACACACTGCAGTCTCTTTAACAAGAGTCTTTCCACTGATATATGTTCCACATGTTTGAAATTCTGGGTAAGAATGAGACTAACAAAAAGAAATATTTCTAAAAAGCAAATTGGAAAACTACTGCATGCACCTTGGAGAACAAAGAGGGAGACTATCAAGAGAACCCAAATCTGAAATGATGTCATTATTGGTAATTAGCAAGAGAAAAGCCAAGAAGTTGCACTCCAAAATAAGGGTAAAGGGGTCCTGAATGTGCTTCTTCTAAACAAGTAAAATCTCTCTCTCTTTTTTTTTTTCCATGTTGCTTGGTTGCTGACAGTGTTTCTGGAAATTTGAACTGTACAGAGATGAACAAAGAATATACAAAGTTTGTAGAGAAACGTATGTTTCATAATATAAGGACAGGTGGAGGCTCTAGAAAAGCAAAATCATAAACTAGTTAGAAATCAGGGCAATGGAATGCTAAACTGACATACTGACAGAAAAGTGCCATATGGACTAAAAAACTCAGGAAAAGCTTTATGGAAGAGGTAGATCTTGAGAGACTCAAATTAGAGTAAGGGAGAAAGCAGATGACATTCTTGGTAGAAACAACAGGGATAGGGGAAGCAAGTATCCTGAAAGAAGAAAGATCTGAATGAAGAAGAATGTGCAAGCAGAATATACGTTTGTATTGGTAAAATGAGGTCATATTGAAGAAGGACTTTGAAGCTAAATATATATAAAATATAAAATATATACATATATATATATATATATATATTTTTTTTTTTTTTTTTGAGTTGGAGTCTCACTCTGTCGCCCAGAGGAGTGCAGTGGCCACTCCCAGCCACCGCAGCCTCAACCTGCTGGGCTCCGGCGATCCTTCCGCCTCAGCCTTCCGAGTAGCCAGAATTACAGGCGCGAGCTACCATACCCGGCTGATTTTTTGATTTATTGTAGAGATAAGGTCTCCCTGCCCAGGCGGGTCTCGAACCCGCGGGCTCAGGCAATCCACTCACCTCAGCCTCCCAAAGGCGCGGGATTACAGGCTGAGCCACCGAGCCCAGCTAAATATTTAATTTAAAGGAGCATAAGGGCCATATGGCACCACTGTTGGTACTCAAAAAAAGTGATTTAGGGCCAGCAGGCTAGCAGTGTGTTTTAAATATTCAAGGGACTTTACGGTATTACACTTCTGGTGTTGTAAAAATTTTAATGGAACATTAAAAGATACTAGATTGTTTTCATAGATTTAAAATTGCATATGCAATAGTAGACACACATGGACATTTTATATAACTGTGTTGAGAAAAAAAAGCTTAGGAAGCATACACCATAACCTAATCCTCTCTTTTTGTCAGATTTATATAATACACATAATTTTTATCATCTCTTTTAAAAGAAGAATTTGAAAAGCACATTAAGCCCGGCTCGGTGGCTCAGCCTGTAATCCCGTGCCTTTGGGAGGCTGAGGTGAGTGGATTGCCTGAGCCCGCGGGTTCAAGACCTGCCTGGGCAGCGAGACCTCATCTCTACAATAAATCAAAAAATCAGCCGGGCATGGTAGCTCATGCCTGTAATTCCGGCTACTCAGAAGGCTGAGGCGGAAGGGTCACCGGAGCCCAGCAGGTTGAGGCTGCAGTGCCCAGGAGCGGCCACTGTACTCCAGTCTGGGCAACAGAGTGAGACTCCAACTCAAAAAAAAAAAAAAAAATTTTGCCTAGTGAAAGCTCCATTAGTTTGAGAAATTGTATTTGAAGTAAAATAGTCTTTCTTATGGTATTATAGAAATATTACTATTACTAGAGATTTTAAATTGAGGAAAGCACTTTCCTCTGGAAGATTTGAATTATATGACCCTGGAAAAGTGTTCTTTTCCATTTATAGATTTTATTTCTGTTCTTCGTTATGTAAGACAGAGGGATAAAATTTTACCAAGTATAAATAAATACACAATAAAAAGGAAGGAATTAGTGGATTGGAAATATCCTTTAAAGGTCAAATCAATGTATGATCCTTAGAGTTTACTGTATGATTAATTTTTAAAGGGAAAAACCCATTATTTTTTAAAAAGGTAACAAATCCTGAGTACATAGGTTAAAATAGTTCTCAAATGAAAATTATCCTACAAAAAGATTTTTTAACTCCTAAATATATATCATATACATCTTCAATCTTCAATGTCTTTAGACCACCTGATAAAATGTTAAATGTCTCGTCTCCTTTGTTCTCTCAAGTTCATTGTCCTTATTTTGGGATATGTATGGGTTGGCATGCATGTTTTCCTTTGTAAAATCTGATACAAAGAATCTTATATTTTCTAAGGAGCAACATTTTTTCTTCTTGGGACTCACCTGGTTTTGCTGGATGAACACTATGGTATGCTTGTTGGGGGGTGCACATGGGAAGTCTGTCAACAGATATGTTTGAGAATAATGGTAATTGGATGGTATAATGCAACTCATGGTGTTTTTGTTTTCTTATATATGCTTGCTTGGAAAGAAAACTGAATTGCATTTAAGTAAGATTGTGTTAAGAAAAGGAAGGGAGAAGAGTGATGAAGTGGTTAGAGATAAGAACATAATTGTGAGGAGTACTGCTGTTCCAGATGACAATGTAGATCATAAACATCTTTTTGGTATTCCCCCTCCCCCCGCCTTCCATTTTCCATTCCTGAAAATCTTGAGTAAAATTGGCTATGCTTGCTCTGGTTTTAAGAGTAGAAATCTGCCTTAATGGAGCTCAGAGCGGAAAGATCTGAAGCATCATGTAATAGGGCATCCACCTCTGGGCCCCTCACAAGCATAGATGTGAATATACACTTATAGGCATGCACACATGCATACAAAAGTCTATCATGCAAAAAGGTTCCTACCTGTCAGCTTAAGTCATTTCCCATTGACCTTGGGAAGTCAGTTCAAGTAAAATTTACTTTCTTCTTAAATCACTGTGGTTATACCCGTGGCAAAAAAGAGAACTTTTAAGAGTATCCACAAATTGGTTTGGTCATCTGGTAAAACTGGAAATGGATGCAAAATGCCAACTTTCATTGCTTCCAGGTCTACAAAACCTGTACAAACATTTAAGAATTTTCCATCATTTATCTTTTCTCTTTTTTCCAAGATTACTTTGTTCTTTTGGGATGTTAAGAGGCAAAACTATATTTTTATATGGATAAAGGATTACATTTTAATTTTTATTTAGAACTCAAGAAACACTATGTAGAAGCTACTGAATTACTGCTTTTCAAGATGGTAGTATTATGAATATAGCCTTGTTAATTCTTAAAGCAAATAACTGCTGTCCAAAGAAGCCCTTTACTATATAATTAATTTTAATATTGGACAATCTCTGTTGTATGGCCTAATTGCTAAGTGCTATGACAAGTAAGAAAATATCTGTTCTATCTTTATATCTTTTACATCATGTCTTCATATGTTCTATAATAACAGTAAAATGTTATTGACTTGCTCAATGAAAGGAAAGATAAAACTCTATTTGGGGTGTAAATAAGAGAAAATGCAGAAAGAACTGTCTTAACAGCAAAGAAAATTTATAAGTTATTAAAATGCTTTGAATTGGGGTGGTCCCAGAGTTGACTGATTCAGCAACTCACAGAGCTAGAATCTTTCCAGCTTTTTTTGTGTCATCCTCAGCATCTAGGGTTGCCAGGTTAAATACTCATACATATACCACTTAAAATTTAAATTTCAGGTAAACAATGAATAGTTGTTTAAAGCATAGTTCATGCAATCTGTTACCTGAAATTCAAACTTAACTGGATATCCTGAATTCCTATTTCCCATATCTGAGAACATTATCTATATGTCAGTTTATCTTCTTAAGCAAACTTCCCTTATGGTCACAAGAAGACTGACATACCTCTTAATGTCATGTAGAGATGCCAACATCCAGTGGCATAAAAAGGATTCTGTTGGTAAAGAAAAAGATGGAGGTGTGGTGGTTGGCAGGTAACCAACAATATAAATCACCAAGGAAAATAGGAATTTTTATTGACTAAAATATAGTTTCCTATAATATGAAGTACTTAGTTCTGCAATAGAATGCAACTAACCCTGCCTTCTGATTTAGGGACAAAAAGTTATTGACAGTCATATTTATACAGAAGTTTCTGTCCTTTTTTTGTAAAAATGTATATTTTGTTTTTGAGATTTTTAACTTTGTTAGAGCCTGGAAAACCCATATCACTGCGTCTGAAAAAAACTAAAAAAATTTTACTGAGATTCTGAAATGAAGGAAGGAGATGGCTCATGTGCAGTTTCCCATTTTCAGTGATTCCCGGGGCACATATTCAGTAGCTCTCCATATTTATGGCCCGAGGTTCATGCCTCCTCCCTTATGTTAGTTTATCACACTAACCCTGGCTAAATCCCACCCCAATCTCTGCAATTCCTCCTCCTTCCACTCTCCCCTGACCCCCATTTAAAATGTGTCCATATGTTTAGGCCCCTTATATACTTCTGTGATAATGGTTTTATATGGGCTAGATAAACAAACCTGAGTTAATATTACTACATTCATATGATTGTGCTAATATTTACTTTGCTAACGTGTTGGACCTCTGAGGCAACCTAAGACTTTAATCATTTCAAAAGTTCAACCCCTTTAGAAAGCTCTTTGGGAATGCTGCCAGTTTGGGCCCCTTCGTGGCACAGCATTTTTGGCTTCCTCATCCCACTCGCAGAGAGCGATGGCCTATTTGACTCTCCTGCCTGGACCATGGCAGTCTGGCCTCTCTTAACTGACTCCATCCATTACTCCCTATCAGACTCAGACTGCAATTCACTGGTTTCTGCAGACTTTTCTCCACCCTGCTTCCTGTCTCATCCTAAGTGATTCATACGTGACTTCAATATTTATAGGATGTCACACCCAACACCCTAGACTCATAATTTCTTGACCTCTTCTACTGTACAGGCCTTTAACTCCTTTGAACTTCAGTGCTCTGCCAATGCAACACCCCAGTGCTGCCTAGTCATCCTCAGCAACTCCTCACCTCCCACAATTACACTTGAAAATTGTGCTGTCTTCATCTGAGCCCTTGCTCCTCTTAGTTGGACCTTCCCTTTATTTCTAGCCCACTAGCTTGTTGACTTCAGAAGGAATCTAAACCATAGGAAAACAGCAAAGAATCAAGACTCTGAGTCCCTCTACAAGCCTGCTGCCTTCCCTCCTGCAGTCTCTTCCAACTAGCCTGCATTTTATGTTTTATCTCAACAGTTAAGCCCTCAACTTCCTCCATATCTTAAACTTTCATCACACTTAAACTCTGAACTCCTATCATGGATGAAACTTTAAAAATACAGTAGTCTTCTTACATTGACTCATATCTGTAATCCTAGCAGTTTGAGAGGGGAGGCAGGAGAATCCCTTGAGATAGGGATCCTTAACCCCTGGGGCCATGGACCAGTAGCAGTCCATGGCTTGTCAGGAACTGGGTTGCACAGCAGGAGGTGAGCGGTGGGTCATCAAGTGATGCCCTGTGGGTATTTACAATAGCTCCCTATGGCTCATGTTACAGCCTGAGTTTCATCTGTCAGATCAGCAATGGCATTAGAATTCTATAGGAGCACGAACTCTATTGTGAACTGTGTATACAAGAGCTCTAGGCCACATGTTCCTTATGAGAATCTAATGCCTGATGATCTGAGGTGTAGCTGAGGTGGTGATGCTAGCACTGGGGAGTGGCTCCAAATACAGATTAACATTAGCAGTGAGGTTTGACTGCACAGATACCATAATAAGTAAATTGCTTGCAGAGTCATGTCAAAACCCTGTCAGTGACTAGCAAGTAAGTTGATGTACTTCTATGGTACAGTTGCATCTGGTGGCAGGCTTTAAGTTAGAATCTAACACTTATTTTAGTCTGCACATGGCCTGCCCATTATTTTATTAACTCCTTCTGTCCATGCCTTTTATTTTTTTAGGGGGGGTTGTTTATTGTTTAATTATTTCATTATATGTTACAATGTAATGCTAATAGAAATAAAGTGACCAAATAAATGTTATGCACTTGATTCATCCTGAAACCATTCCCCCCTGGTCCATGGAAAAATTGTCTTCCATGAAATGGACCCTGATGCCAAAAAGATTGGGGACTGCTGGCTTGAGACCAGGAGTTCAGGGTCAGTCTGGGCAAAATAGTGAGACTCTATCTTTACAAAAAGATTTTTAAAAATAAGCTAGGCATGGTGGTTCATGACTGTTGTCCCAACTACTTGGGAGGTAGAGGCAGGAGGATCACTTGAGCCCAGGAAGTTGAGGCTTCAGTGAGTGAGCCATGATCATGCCACTGCACTCCAGCCTGGGCAACCAAGTGAGACACTATCTCAAAAAAATAAATAAATAAATAAAAATTAGGCTTTTGAAACTCAACACCTATGTATCTAAACTTGCAACATAAAATCACCCCACTGCCAGGTGGGCTCTCTAGAAGCATTAAGGGGGAAGCATTGTGAAGTGGTTTAGAGCATGAAGTTCAGTTCCTGCCTCCTCCATTCACTGGAGGGTGCCCTTGGAAAAACAGTATGACCACTGAGAGCTTCATTTTTTCCTCTACTAAAACTAATAAGAGATAATAATTGAACATGCCTCATATGCATGTTATTAGTAATAAATGTGCTAATTTTTATATGGTACTTAACTATTGAATAAATAAGTACTTTACTTCTCCCTTGTAATTTTATTTCCATATTTAATAACAACTATCCCAAATCTTCATTCTTTTTAATTCTCCAGAAAGCTTAGGCACCATCACTTCAGTCGATTATCTTGACTAATTTTCAGAGTACATATGGGACATTGGGTGAGAACTCCTTTAAATTATCTCCACCTGGATATTTAACTACATGGGTGCATTCCTAGCTACTTCCCATCTAAGAGACAGAAAAGACCTTCTAAAAGTAATTGTCCTCCTCTTCTCTAGATCTTATCCTTTCAAATATCTAACATTTTCTGCATATATTTAACATTTCTCCCTCTATTTGTTCCTTCCTTTTGTCAGTAATCATGTTTTGTCCTTGTGCGTCCCCACCAAAAGTAACAAAAACCCTATTCAAGTAGCCATGTCCTTTTAGCTATTTATTTTCACTCTTCTCTTTCTCTCTCTCTTTCTCTCTCTCTCTCTCTCTCT
>NW_007257527.1:132123-146406 GCF_000164805.1 Carlito syrichta | reverse complement strand
AGAGTTTCTACCTTACCTCTTTCATTACTATGTTATCAAGAAGTGATAGTAATTGTAAGATGGTCTAACCCTAAAATTAACTGGGAATAAACTCATAGGGGTCAGAACTTTAGAACTTGGCTTTTCCCAGCCTTATCCAGGCATAGACATCTGTCATTGTGAATGGCCATATATATTTGTATAATGGCTTTCCTGCTCTTTTGTTCTATGTTAGCCAATTAATTTTGAACACCCCTGCTATTTCCTATTTCTCTCTTTTAAAAGGAACCAGCCCTCAGTTTCTCACTCTAATCAAGGATTCATTCTTTATGATTCCACCACAATTACCATAAAGGTCAGTCATGACATCTATATTGCCAAACTCAGAGGTATATTCTCAGTGCTCATCTTATCTTCTCAAGAAGATGGTAGCATTGATCATTTCCTTCTCTGTAAAACCTTTTTTTCAGTCACCATCTGGACAGCACCTTCCCTTGGCTCTCTTATCTCACCTATTGACTTTTTTTCAGCCTCCTTTGCTAGAATATTCTCTTTTATCTCCCTCTAAAATGTGAAGTACCCCATGACACTCTCCTTGGACATTTTTCGTTCTTCACCAACTCCCCTCTGGTGGTCCCAACTGGGTTTTTAGCTTTAGATAGCATCTATATGCTTATGACTCCTTAACTTATATTCAAATCCAACAGTTTCCCCTGAACTCTATACTCATATCCGAGTGCCTATTCAACATTTTCACTTGGATGTCTACCAGGCTTTTCAAACTTGACACATTCAAAAACTTTTGTTTCCTCCAAAACTGCTCCACTCTAAGTCTTCTCTATTTAAGTCTTCTTACTGAAGACTTCTAGTTACTCAGGTCAATAAATTGAGTCATTTTGAACACTTTTCTTTCTTTTACATACCATCTCCAAACCAGAAACAAATCCTATTGGCTTCATCCAAGATCTACTCATAATCTTTACCATTTCTTATCATTTCCACAGTTCTCACTCTGGTACAAACCTAAATTATTACATAAGCCTCTGTGTCTTTTTGCCTACTTTTATCTCTACCTCATTAGTCTATTTTACACATAGCACCCAGAGTTAGTCTTTTTAAAACACAAGTTAGATCATGGCATTCCTCTGCTAAATACCCCAAATGACCTCTGTTCTCACAGATTAAAAGCTGAAGTTCTTCAGTGACTTAAAGATCTAATATATGGTTCTCCTCTCTCTCTCTCTATTACCTTCTACCACTCTTTCCTCACCCAGGGAAAAATGTATAAACCTAAGAGAAACTCTCAGGACATGACAATAAAGCTGGTAGGAGAATAAAAGCCAATGAAGGAGACTGAGAAGTAGGAGAATCAGAAAATTTAAGACCAAGAAAGAAATGAGAGGAGTAGTCAATCCTCACAAAAGTTATAAATAAAAATGCCTATAAAATGAAGACTAAAAAGTATCAACTGAATTTGGTATTTTAGAGGTCATTTATTATTATTGCTTCAGTAAATTTGAAATAACTTACTTGTGAAATAGAGGGCTGATTAGGAACATATAGAAAGATGGCTCTGTAGAATTAATAGTTTGAAATACACACACACACACACACACACACACACACACACACACACACATTTAAGCCAAACTTTTACCCAGAGTTCCAGCTCTGGACTGTATTTCTGAATACTTGGGACTACATCCCCATCAGATCTTGTACGCATCTCATATCGAATATATCCAGTAATGCACTAATTTTCTTTCTTTCTTCTTCTCCTTCTCCTTCTCCTTCTTCTTCTCCGTCTTCTTTTTTTCTTTTGAGTTGGAGTCTCACTCTGTCACCCAGACTGGAGTGCAGTGGCTGCTCCCGGCCACCGCAGCCTCGACCTGCTGGGGCTCCGGCGATCTTTCTGCCTCAGCCTTCCAAGTAGCTGGAACTACAGGCACGCGCTACCACACCTGGCTAATTTTTTTGATTTATTGTAGAGATGAGGTCTCACCAAGTTGCCCAGTCAGGTCTCGAACCTGCGGCCTCAGGCAATGCACTCACCTTAGCCTCCCAAGGTGCAGGATTACAGGCTGAGCCACTGAGCCCAGCTCATCTTGTTCTTCTTACTCCCAGACAAATTAACCTCAAATATCCAATCCTTGTAAATTCTCTATCATGTTGAATGACACCAATATCTACCCATTAACTCAAAATAGAAAAGGGATACCTAGTTGGGGATCATTCTAGTTCTTCCTCCCATCCCCACCCACTTCTACTCTGTCAAATCTGACTGTAGCCCCTGTCTCCACAACTTTACCTTGAGTCTTTATCAACCTCACTCTCCCCCTTATTAATACACTTTATAAGCTTGTTAGGTTCCTTATCTAAGGAAACTTCCCATGCTCTTTCAACTACACAGTTGCTAATTATCTTTCTATAAATCACTTTAGTTAAAATGAAAGCTGCTTCCTACTCCCACTGGCAACAATATAATCCTTCAAAATGTGCTCCCAGAACTTGGCAACTGGCTCTCACCTACCACTCCAACCTCAATTTATGACAGTTCTCCACTTGTCTTATAGAATCAAACTGAATTATACTACATTAGACCATGCACATACTTCTGCACATTGTCTCTACTTCTGGAATAAGTAGCTAGAGCTTTCAAAGTTCATATAATTTCTCTCTCTCCTAAATGATAGGTACAATTCAAAAAGTTGGGAAAAGAAAAACACTTGCCATAGTGCTGCCGCTTTAACAAAACATATTTTTCATTTCCCTCCTAAACACTGTACATATTTGAATAGTAAACATATAATTTTGCATATTTATATATTTTAACTAATTATTCCCTGGCATGATGTAGAAAAGGTATATCAAAACAATAAAACATTAGTTTGAGAAAAAGAAAAAAATGGAAAAAGTAAGAAAAAAGTATGAGTATTGACAAAATAGAACCATGAAAAGGTTTAAGATGCATACCATAATGACTTATTCATCTGCCATATGTGAGCCACTCTTGTCAAGGAAAAAACAGAAACTTTGTCCATTTTCCAATTCCCATTGCCAATGAGCAATGTCCTGGTAATTTCAACTCTTCTTGGAACAAATACTGTATAAAGAAATGTCTCATCAGTCCTCCTAAAGAAAATACAGGGTGACATACTGACAATGTTTGGGAAGATTTCTTATTGGAGATAGTACATTTTCACTTCATGTCTTTACTCATATTGAGAATTGACATAGGCAGGTGCCACTGCACAGATCACAGAGTGATTTTGTAAAAATCTTTGTTTTGGAAATAATGTGATATTAGCAAGATACCCAGGGGTAGATATTAATATATTGAAATACTCATATGTAATGATATATATTAAATAGTCACAGTAGTAGCTACATTTTTTTCCTTTAGGAAAACTTTCTGAACATTGCTTCTCTTCAAGTTAGAGTTTTCAATTGTTCACATGTGAAATCTTAAAACTAAGTGTTATCTCTGGCAGTTGAGGCTTGTTTGAAAGGCCAGCTTTTAAGTTGAAAAGCAAAAATCCTCACTTTCTGATTATGAACATGGCTCCCTCTGAGCAAGTCCACTGAGTTCAAGAATGTGACAGGACAGGGATGTTATAGCCTTGGGTTTTTATCTCTAGTAGAGAATGGAATGTTATCCTAGGCGAACTCAAACACAAGTTGGAAAAGATACTCAGATAATGCAGAGATTCTGTCTCAAATCTTGAGTCCTCTCTAGAAACATGGCTAGGTGGAGCTACACATTTTGGACCTACAGTATCAACTTTACTGAGGAATTCTAATATTGCATACTGCTAAGAAAACTGGATACTAAAATATTTACTTTTCCAGTTTCTGAGTGTTTGAGAACTTTTGTTAAAAGCAACCCCCCCAAAAAAAATTTGACTTTATCTATATTTGTAGGGCTCTTGAGATACCTTGTTCATATGAGAGGGATATCTTTCAGACTACAACCTAGATATGATTTATCTTACACATGCCTTTCCTCTCCTGAAATGCACATAACTTGTTTAGCTATATAGTGGCATTTTAAAAGATATTTAAACAACACTATACTTATCAAGGCAACTATAATCATTTGACAGGGTTAGCAAGTCTAACATAGTTCTGCCCAGAGTTGGAGGGAAATAGGATGACTTCTTGGCTATTGAGTGAATACATCCATATATCTATTATTATTATTATTATTATTATTATTATTATTTTGAGTCAGGGTCTCAGTGTGTCACCTAGGCTTGAAGGCAGTGGCACAATTATGGCTCACACAGACTTGACTTCTAGGGCTCAGGTGATCCTTCCACTTCAGTCTCCCAAGTAGCTGGCACTACAGGCATACACCACCACACCCAGCTAATTTTTTATTTTTTTTATAGAGATGAGATCTCACTATGTTGCCCAGGCTGGTCTTGAATTCCTGGGCTCAAGTAATCTCCCACTTCGGACTCCCAAAGTGTTGCAATTAAAGATGTGAGCTACTTTACTCAGCCTTCTATAGCTATACAAAGTAGAAAGCTGATCAAAGAACCAACTTATAGAATAGAGGCTTTTATTATTGCATAGTACTGTGTGAAAAATCTGTGGTAAATTTTACACATATCTACACTATGGGAACCAGCATAATAGACAACATCGAAGTTGGGGCACTCCTTCCTTCATCACCACCATGCCATGCCACTCTGCACACCTACCCTCATAAAATGACTACATGAGGTTGTAGCTCATAAAATGACTACATGAGGTTGAAAGTAATGTTTCTTCTGGTTTTAATTCTGGACATAACTGCTTCAAAGTCCATTGCACATGTGATTTAGATAGTGTAGTCAGAGGCCTGGAAAAAGTACAATAGAAATGAAACTTTCAAACTCCACTGATAATTTGACAAAGAGTACCACAGTGCTAGATTGTCTGCAAAATTTATTTTTTCTAATGTCTATAAAATATTTTATAGAGCAGCTGTGTCATAATGCAACTAAGCCTTCTCTTATTATTTATAATTTTGATTTTTCTATACCAACAAGACTAGAATGAGCATTTTTACTGATATTTTTCCTTCTATTGTATGAGGCACATAATAAAGGCTGTAGCATACTTTATTATGATCCGAAAAGTAAGAACATATCATATTAGGAAGAGGGAAAGCATAAGAAAGATAAAAAGAAGAAAAAAGGAGGAGGAGTTTAAAAAGCACCCCAAAAGGCTCCCATTGTAGGGTGAAATTGCAAGACAAGCCTGTTTTGGTTATTACTGTAACACAGAGGCTTCACAGTATCTGGCAGAGTGTAAGCATTCAATAAGCATTTATTGAATGAATGAATGAATGAATGAATGAATGAATGAAAAAAATAAGTGACATATATTCAGTGAGCAGAACTAAGTGTATGTTGGTATCCCATCAATTCATAAATTAGATTTGCGCCCATGTAAAATCAATTTCTTTTAATTTGTCAAGGAGAAAGTGGAGACATGTTCTGTGTTTAACCAGAACTCTCCTAATCACAGACCAACAGATATTCCTGAGACTCCTGAAACACCTGAGTGCTGAAAATATTCTGAGATTATGTGTCTGGTATAAATAATGTTGGATTATAACATTATTTGTTAGTTGTTGATTAATACTATAAAATGTACTCATTTTGTCTTCAATATCCTTGCTCATATCAGATTTCTCTAAAACTTACATACATATGAGAAACATGTATGATTTATACCAGGGGTCCCCAATTCCTGGACCACAGACCGGTACCAGTCCATGACCTGTTAGGAACTGGGCTGCACAGCAGGAGGTGAGAAGTAAGCAAATGAGTGAAGTTTCATCTGTATTTACAACTACTTCCCATCACTTGCATTACTGCCTGAGCTCTGTCTCCTGTCAGATCAGTGGCAGCAATACATTCTCAGAGTAGTGTGAACCCTATTTTGAACTGCACATGTGAGAAACAAAGTGCACTAGAAATGTAATGTGCTTGAATCATCCCAAAACAATTTCTTCCACCCCATAGTTCATAAAACCAGTCCCTAATGCTAAAAATAGTTGGGGACCACTGATTTACATTAATATGTTCAAGTTAAAGTGATAAAACTCTTACATTGCTTAGTGACGGAGATACATTCTGGGAAGTGCATCCTTAGGCAACACTGTTGTCATTTGTGTAAACATCATAGAGTACACTTACACAAACCCAGATGGTAGTGCCTATTACATGCCTATTGTACCCAGGTTACACATCTGTACAGCATGTTACTGTACTGAATATTATAGGCAATTGTAGCACAACAATAATTATTTGTGTAGCTAAACATAACTAACATAGAAAAGATAGGGTAAAAATATGGTATAATAACTTCATGGGACCATTGTTGTATATGTGGTCCATCAGTGACTAGAATTTCATTATGAGACTGTAACTGCTGCCCAAAGCTTCCTGACAAGAGTACTGTGTGCTAGAGTAGAAGCACACTGAATAGATGACTTGGATTCTTGTCTCTAACTAATTCTGTCACTAACTAGATGACTGACCTCAGGCAGGCTACTGAAAGTTTCTAAGCTCAATTTTCCTTCCCTGTGAAATGAGGGAGTTGTAGAAGGCAGCCCACCCCAGGATTCCTTCAACTTGTGGGCCACTCTGGTCCTTTGCCCATTAGCTGTGAGTGAAGATTCCTCTTGGTAAGTTGAGGCTAAGTGGCTGATGATGTTTCTCTAACAGTGGGCTTGGAGTAGTATAACCTGGTCACAGAGGGTAGGTAAGAGCATGGGCTTTGTGTTTGGGGAGAGTCCTAATTCTGCTCTGCCACTTAACAGTATGTGGCCTGGGGAAAGTATTAACCTCAAGGAGAAGGCTTGATTTGCCTACCTACAAAGTGAGAATAATACAAGCACTTATACTAAGTGAACTATCACAGAAACAAAAAACTGAGTATCACATGTTCTCACTCCTACGTGGGCCCTGATCACTGGTCACATGAGCACAAAGACACTGAACACTGCTAAAGGAGGGAGGAAGGGAGACAGGAATGGGGGCACATAACTACATACTAGTAACCATGTCCACTATTGGGGGAGAAAGGACCCGATAGAAACCCAAACCTCACCGGCAAGTAATTGACTTATGCAGTAAATCCTTACATGTAGCCCACAACTCTAACATGAAATATTTAAAAAAATACAGGCACTTATAGAGTTTTTGTATTAAATGAAGCAGTATAAATCCAGCCCCAAATATAGTATCTGGCATAAAGCACATGCTCAATCAAAAGCATCCATTTTTAACATTGTAATTTCCCTGGCTCCACTGAAATAACTGCTCTTCTAGTAGCACTACTCCAAACTGATTATCAGCACTGTTGTAATTATAGTATTTAAAGTATTTTAAGGTGCCATCTTGGACTGACTTGTTTAAAAACATAATGAGAAAGATATGTGCTTAGAGGATCTTTAAAAATTAAGCAAAACAACCTATGTGCTGATCTTTATCCTGCAGTTTCTTTATTCAATAACAGTCTATTAATACACACAGTTTTAGTGGTTTGATTAGTACTAATGTAATCCAGGCCAGATATGCTATCCAACAGCAGTAATAAACTTTCTTTCCCCAAAGAAATTTTGATGGAAATTTTGTTCCACTGTCAGTTTGTTTTGAAACAATATTATGGAGATGTTCTTAGTTTGGGGTTCCTAACAGTGGATATTAAGTATCTTAACTTCTGATCATATGTAGGTTACATTTAAATACAACTAAATGGGATAAAAATCATTTCTAGGTGGGTGAGATATGTTTTGAGGGTTGTATAAGTTATTTATAATTTAAAAACAATTCCTTAGTCATAAAAGAGAATGAAAAATTCCTCCAAATGTGGGAAACCAAAGTATTTTCTTTTACTCTTAACTACAGCAGGAAATATCTGTTTGTTTATTATGACCCCAGTATTTCCATAGCCAGATTAACTTTCAGTGTTTTCATTCCCTTTACCAACAATTGTCACCCTGTCTTGTGGAAACTGATAATTTTTAGGGAGTTCAAGGAGAACACTTGCATAATTAAATCAGTAGAGTCGAACTGGTTCCCACAACTTGAGGATGGACCTTTTGTGACCAACCCCCACTTCTAACTATGGTACAGCATGTGTTAATTGGCTCACAGTGAGGTGCTGAGTAAACTCTGTTAAGGATGATTTGAAGACTCTCAAAAAAAATTTTTTTTTTTTTTTGAGTTGGAGTCTCACTCGGTCACCCAGACTGGAGTGCAGTGGCCGCTCTCGGCCACCGCAGCCTTGACCTGCTGGGCTCCGGCGATCCTTCCGCCTCAGCCTTCCGAGTAGCCGGAATTACAGGCGCGCGCTACCACGCCCGGCTAATTTTTTGATTTATTGTAGAGATGAGGTCTCGCCTGCCCAGGTGCGTCGCAAACCCGTGGGCTCAGGCAATCCACTCACCTCAGCCTCTCAAAGGCACGGGATTACAGGCTGAGCCACCGAGCCCGGCTGACTCTCAAATTTTATAGCAAGAGTTCTGTGTTATGTTATGTGTTTAAGAATGCTTCCTTACTGATTCTAGGTTTTGTTTCATTCATGAGATGTGAGCCTTAACTGATCTGTAGCAGGTTGTGGGAAAGTAATCACTTGTATTTCTTCTAGAAAGTACTCTGCAGAATACAGGGTTACATGTCCCATAGATAGATATATAAGAATCTACATTGATTTATAAATTTTTAATATCTGCGTGTTAAATATCCTATGTTCAAGTCATGATAGAGACTTATTTATTATAATTATTATAACAATCCAAATTGCTTTAGAAACTAGCTTATTATTTTGTTTCCATAGCTCTATTTCCTTTATTATTTTATTGTCTGACTCTCATAGGACTTATTTTAAAAGCAATTTTTAAAAATTGCATATTGAATTTATATACATTTTTCTAATAATTGCCTGTAATTGCTGTATGTCAAATATTAATTTAATCAAAAGAGGGGGTTATTAGATATATACATTTTATAGCTTCTGAATTAAAGAAAGACAAAAAAGGGACTTAAACTGTTGCTAAGCAATTGTGGATCTACTGGCTGTGCTCATGATCAAAGTGCTCAGTGGAGTATCCTTGTTTTGATGTCCTACCGACTCAACCTCGTACTTTTTAGTTGGTGATGGGAATTGGTGGAGCTGAATGCAAAAAGTCGCAAAAAATGGTTTACCAGAATCCTGAGTCTGGCAGAAGCCATACTAACTCCCCATTTTGTCCACTCTCAAACTTGCCAAGCCTTTTTCACTTTGGCTATATTTTAAAAATGTATTTCTGGTGAGTGAGGAAAGGTTTTGTACTGTGTTTTCAATGACTCACTCAAAATAACTCCATTCAACTTGTAAACTGTCCTGTTCTGAATGCAGATTGTGTTTGTTCTGAGATGGGCATGAAGGAGCTGCAGAAGGGAGATTAGAGAAGGGAAACATGGTGAAAGAGGCCGGTGCAACCTATATTTATTCAGGTTCAAGCACATACCAGGAGAATTAATTTTAAAAAACAAACAAATTGTGTGTGTGTGTGTGTGTGTGTGTGTGTGTGTGTGTGTGTGTGTGTTTTAAAGAAATGTTACGAGGTCAATACCATTTAAAGCTTTTCAAGATACATCAGTATTAGATAGAAACATGGTTCATCTAGTCACCATCCTTCTTCCTGGTCTTCAAAAATACAAAACAGGAGATTTACATGCAAATATATAGTTTCGAATATATGAATAGAAAATCAATAATTTTTTAAAGCTCTAAATGGATCCAAATAGAAAGTAATCATATACATAGCAAAAGAAATGAAGATAATCTTAAATATGAAAGAAAACGTGTATCAATAAACTGATCACATAATAGGAAAGTGCTAACACTGAGAAACTCAATAATGACATCCTCTTGTTTTTGCTGAATACCCCATAAAAATCCTATCTAATATGGGTATAGACTGAACATTTGATATGTATAGATATTCGTTTTTAAAAGTTTTTAGGATTCAAAATAGAGATCTTTAAAAGCAACATTTCAGGGCAGGACTGAAAAGAAAAAGAAAAAGGGTTGATTCAAATTTGAGAATTAAAGCTTCACAGATGGAAAGCCAAAATGTCTGTAATTCATGTGTAACTATGTTCTGTAAAGAGGATTTCAAAACCTCCTTTGAGTTGTTTCATGAAATCATGAAACAGACCAAATAAAGTTTATTTTTTAAATATACTCCTGCTTCACCCTATTGTTGATTAAGAATAGATGAGTCATTCTTACCTGTTGCTCAGAAACACCAGAGAATTGAGCCACTGAAAAGAAAACAAACTGGTCACAAGGTTTCCCTAGGGAGAAAAAAAATGTAGCATTATGTGGCAAATTGAAGAAACTGTGATTTTGAATGAGTGATAAAACTGACAGGCCTTTAACGTGCACAAAATCAGAAAGTGCATAAACTGATAACTTACCCAGACTGTGTAAATAAATTGCAAGGCAAAGTTCTAGTGATAGTAACACTTGCTTCTCTTTATGGTCTGTACTTGGCAAATAAGAGAAATCAAAATCACAGATTGTTATACTATATTAATGCTTCCTTATGAGGAAACACGAAAACTAATCTAATAACCCTTGAATTTTTGCTGATGTGGAAAACTCTAAGAATAAACGATAGGTTTGAATGATAAGCCTTAGACATGTAATTTTATTACTTTAAAATACATATAATAACAGGAATAAGAAAAACAGAAATAATTTAATAATTAATAATAATTTATAAGACTATATCAAAGAACCGGTCTAAGACTACCCACCTTCCTCACAGTTCAATTACATGATTTGTAAATACATCTCAAAAAATTTTTGAAACGTTTACTCTCATTAATACTTTCCTCTTATTCACTTTTATCTTAATATAACACAGGTATCCCTGAAAATGTTAATAGATATATTGAGGGGCCCAAAAGATCTCCTATTGAAACTAATTTTGGAACTACCATGCTAAAAGAGTTTGACAGTTTTGCAAAATAAATGTTGAGGATATCTCGAGTCTTTAACATTCATTGTAACTGGGTTGGGGGTGAAGGAAGTAGAAGGGATATATAATATGCAGTGTTTACTACACTTATTTCACATAGGCAATCCTACTGAAATATAAAATGCTACTCTGTTTATTCAACTTGAAATTCTACTTGCCTCACACCTCCCGGCTCCCCTCTGTCTTAAAAAAATGTGAAAATTTGAAAATGACTGCAACTCTACCACTCTCTGATCAGATTCTAAATTAAGATTTTGAGGCACGGAATAAATTTTGATGATCTAAATATTATTGAAGAAACATACCATAACTAGAATGAAAATGACTTAGCCTACTCAAAGTAAAGGTTGTTTTGTAATTTTAAATATCTAAAGTAATTCAACCAAGACTAATGTATCACTTTTATTTAAACTTCTCCATTTAAAACTGCCTGATTTATCCAGAGTATGTTTTCTGCCTAGCCTGAACTTTTATGCCAATTTTAAAATACAGCTGCATGAGCATGTAGATGCCATTTACTAGCAAAATAATCCCCCCATATGAAATTGATTTATTTTTGGTCTCTGAAATATAATCATTCTAATAGTGCTACTGAGCAACCACATTATTTTATGTGATTCTCACAGTAAGGTGGGAAGTTAGTTATCCTGATTGCTATTTCAAAGATGAGAAAAGTCATCACTCAGCGATATCAGCTGTCTATCCCAAGGTCACATAGCTAGAAAAAGATGGGGAACAGATTTCAAACTTCAATCTGAAAGCAAAGATGGTACTGTTTCCACTTCATTATGCTGGATGGAATTATTCATTGTAAGATCAGTGGCTCAGACACTATACCTTATGTAGAGCTTTGCAATACATATTTGCAGTTGGTCTATAATACAGAACTTTTTTGGGGAAAAAGATCCTTGAAGAGGCAAACATGTAGAGTTCCTCATATGTAGGTGTCATTATTGAATAAATGAAACAGTTCAGGCCTTTTAAATAAATCTCAAAGTTGAGAATACGATTAAAACCCCTTGCTTTTCAAGGAAATAGCATGCTGTTTCAAGGATTTCCTTCTCTATTATTTCTATACCCTCAATATTTTGCATTAAAAATTACCATGTGGAAGAAAACATATATTTGTGCTACAGGAAATTCAATAATTGCTATATTCTGTTTTATTGTTACCTGCTGGCATTTTTTTTTTTTTCTATTTCTTTACTATTTGACTCTGGTTGTTTGATTTTTAAATATAAACTACGGCTCGTTTCTCAATAATTTGTTTTTATTGTTGTCTAAATGTATTTAAACAACTGCAAAACTAAATAAAATATAATAAATATTACAGAAATAGCATGAAGCAAATATTTTATCAATCTAGGTATCTATTCTGAAGAACAACAACAAAGAATATAAAATTTACTTCAAAAAGACTCATCACTCCTTGTGAGATGAGCACTTAAAAGTGTAAAGGGTGCAATGAGGAATGTTCTTTAATCTCTCACAGTTTACAATTTGGCTACTAAGCCAAAGCATACCCTCCAGGGCCAGTCATATTATTTACTGTATGGTTCAGTCCCAAAGTAAATGATATAGACATTCTGTTGTATATCAGGGAACTGTGAGAGAGATGTGATCAGGAGTCATGGAATGATGGAGTTGAAAAGTTCTGGCTTAGCTGGATTTTGAAAGTTGTGAAAATATTGGACAGAAAGAACAGAAATGAATGAAGTAAGGAAGAGTTAGTAACAGCATATCCGTATGGTAGAATTGAAGCTGGGAGCAGCAGAGGGACAGAGTGGGGTCCGTAAGTTTCATAAAACTGTGAAGACAGCATATTTTGTGGCACTGATCCGCCCTTTCAATGCCTCTTCACTAGGCACCTCTCTCCTCCATTGCTTTCTCACCTTCCAGCTAGACTCTAGCCTATTTTGGAGGACCATTAAACTGTTAGCTGCATCAGTAGGGCTCCTGAGGACTGAGAAGTCATATAGTTTCAAATAAAAGATTCTCCACTAGTAACATTTCAGGCCATAGAGATATCAGTATTACAGTTCCACAAAAGAATATTATGCTGGTTCTGAAAAGCTAGTCTCCATTTTGGATTTGATCTTGGGGATATTAGTAGACCATTAGAAGTGGTTGATTTGAGTAAGAGAAGGATGTTCTGGGAAATGTATATCAGGAGCAGTGTGCTAGAAAGGAGACAGGAAAGAATGAAGGCAGGAAAATCAGTGTACTATTTTGGTAGTCTATGACTTATGTGTAAATGCCTGGACAAAAGCTAGGCACTATTTATCTCCAGAGTACTCCACATTCTAAGTTTTCCAAAAATTATGGTTTCCTTTAGTTATCAATGACAATGCATTTAATTACCTTGTAATTCAAACGTTTCCATTAGGGATTTTACCATACTCTTGATTTTAATTTCAAATGAAATAATTTTTTCCTTAAAATACTATGTGTCTGTAAAATACTCTTTTCAATCAAGTTCAGATCAAAAAGGGTTCTAATTTGTTCTTCAGAGCGTAGCCAAGTACAATAAAATATTGGAAGCCTTACTTTTATACGCAGATAGTTTAGACGTAATGTGTGTAGGGCAATATTGTTGCTTGATATGTCACACCCACCGTGTCTGATTTTGGATAGAATTTGAGTCTTTGGGCTAATGAGATTTTAAAAGTAACAAAAGGGAATGCTGAAGCTCATTTTAAAACTAGTTCAGAGCCTTGACATCATTCGTTTCTTGGAGCATCTTCTCTCACCGAAATCCAAGCAATTATCTATTGTCCCGATCCGTCTTTGCTCCACGTTCCTTCACTTTTCTTTGTCCAACTTCGATGTGACACACTTGCAGATTAAATATCCTTTCACAATTTAGTTCCATACATAACATAACCACGAAAAGTAACTTTATGAGGTCTGAAAGTAGCACTCCAGGAAGCCTGGCCTTCTCCAATTCTGACATTTTGGCAACACCAACCCACCACGCACCTTTCATACTGACCCCCATTCCTCCAACACTAACCATCCTACATTCGGGGGACTCCTCGAAGAATGCGTCACTCGAAGAATGCAGACACTTGTTTTCACGCGGGGGCGTTTTGTGAGACTTGGCCGCCCCGGTTCATTTCTATTTTGGGGTGAGGGAGGAGGAGTCGAGAGAGGGAAAGACTACCAACAAACAAACAAATCTCGCGCAGTGCACGGGCAGCAGCGAGGGGCGGGCCCCTCCGCTCCGCGCCCTCCGCGCCCTCCGCGCCCCGCCCCGCCGCGCCCCGCGCGCC